>NW_010391472.1:10033-10379 GCF_000710305.1 Buceros rhinoceros silvestris | reverse complement strand
GGAGGGAGGGAAGGTGCGGAGCGGTGGGCGCCCGGGCGGGTGACCGCGGCAGCGCCCCCCAGCCTGATGCCCGCGTCTGGTCCCGACCCGACTGCCTCGAGGGGAGGTGTTTGATTCCTCCCCCCGCCGCCTGGACCCCCGAGAGAGCGGATCCGAAGTTGGGGACCTCAGCCCAAACGCCTCCCCTGGGATGGTCTGCGCGTACCCCAGCCCGCAGGCACAGCCCCCCTCGTCTTTGGGCCACTTTAAACGGGGAGCAGGCGGGGGCAGGAGTCCATCACACGCCGATTTCTCTCTGTGGCAGCGGGCGATGGGAGCTGTGGTGGAAAACTGAAATACAAAAAAA
>NW_010391472.1:8151-9928 GCF_000710305.1 Buceros rhinoceros silvestris | reverse complement strand
TCTCTCTGTGGCAGCGGGCGATGTGAGCTGTGGTGGAAAACTGAAATACAAAAACACCCCACCACCCCAAAACCTTTCAATTCTGTTAGAGGTTTTATTTATTTGTTTCAGTAATCTTCGCCAGGCTGACATTTGGATGTAGCGACCTTCCAGGTACATCTGAGAAGCATATTTTAAATTGCTGTATCCAAAACAGAAAAGTTAATACGCAGGAAGGTTTATAGCTATTCAGATATTTCATTTTCATGTATAATGAGGATTTTTTAAATTTTTTTGAGATGAGTTCCAGCTATATTAGCTACACATATTATTTATGGCAAGCTAAATTTAACATTTATTCAGTTTGGCACAAAGTCTGTTGCTATGCACCACACACACACACACACGCACATATCTCATAGAAGAACAAGGCAGTGTAGCAATACTGTGACAATGAATTTGCTATTAAATGATCATTTACTGACATATGTTGGGGGTTTTTTTGTTTATTTATATTCTGTGAATAAAACTGAGAAATATACATGTAAGAAAGGATACTGATCTTGCATTGCCTTTTTTCTTCTTCTTTTTTTTTTTAAATTATTAATTTGTCTTAATTTTCCTTTCCAGATACAAAGAAGGGTCTCAAAGCTTCAGGTATTCAGATGTCAGTACAAGTTCATACCTTCAACACATAGGAAGTAGGCAGTTTGAGGTCCTTTACTCATCACTAATTGATGACAAGTTTAGTTTCATTTGAGTCATTTCACTAGGAAATTCTCTACCAGCTCTTGTCTGTACTTGTATCATCCTCTCTCTCTCTCACCATGAAAAGCAATGAGCCTGAAAAAGAGAGTGAGCTTTAACATCATGGGATTATAGATCTGTGGTGTTATTTGAGTGGAATGGCAGAGTCGCTACAGCTCTTCCTTGCTCTCTCCCCCAGCCTGGTCCCTCCCAGTAGTCAGGTTTTGTGCTCCGTGCCAAAACCTACCGCTGAGTTCTGTGAAAGGAGCAAACAGCGTCACTGTGACGGTCGATGGATTAAGGTACCAGTGGAAAGCTTGCATTCAGGTAGTCCTCACTGTGGCCTGGGCAATGAGAAGGACAGGCATCTGCTTTTAATAAATGCTTCAGTGTAATATTATCAGCCTTTAACAGGAGCACAGATATATCACAAACACACACTTTTTTACACCCGGGTCTGAAGAATCCTCTTATGTGTATCAAATTAGGTTAAATAAAATGCAGCAAAGATCTCATTTTGAAGACTGCGTTTTAATATTTTAATAATAAAACAAAAAATCCTATTCGCCAATATACATTACAGCTGCATAACAAAAAAAAGGGACTAAGGTGATGTAAAACATAAAAATGCAATCTAGAAGAATCCCACTTTTTGAACTAATTGTTGTTACACTTATGGAAAGGATTTAAATCTCTTAAGTTCTTTCATTTGGTTTGGTATTTTTGTGTGTGTGTTTAGAGAATGGTGCACATCAAGACCTTTGTCAGATACAGTAAGAATAATTCACGATGTTGCAAGTTTTATCTACTTAGATAGTAAAATGCTATTTTATTATTTATACTAAACTGTGGATAATGCTAAGCTACATTTGATCCTCCCACTGTAGTGGGCCCTATACCACAAGAACCTTACCTGAGTCAAAACAGTTTACAGATGAAGGTCCCAAATCCTCTTTCTGTCATGACAGTGTCCTTGCTACACCTTTCAGGAACAGAGCAGAGCAGGTAGGTGAAATGAAAGTGACCTGAGTAAGAAGTTAATTACCAATTA
>NW_010391472.1:4053-8076 GCF_000710305.1 Buceros rhinoceros silvestris | reverse complement strand
GGGGTCTACAGACTATTTGTGATGAGTTAATGACAACTGCCATGGCAGTCACAAGTGATACCATCCCGGCTGTGGATTGTCTAACGCACACTTTTCCATGACAGAATTGTGAGTATGTATATGTATACATCAGGTGGGTGTGGGTGTGCATGTAATATTCCAGATTTGTATCATCATGTTAGAACACGTAGAAAAAATGTCAAATTATGGGTATGTATTCTACTGTTGTTGTGCCAGAGAAAAATAAACAATTTCAGCTGAGATGGGTAAGTACAAAGGACAGCACGGGCTAGTGAATCAGCAAGCAAACAGTCTAATCAGAAATTAATAACAGGGGAAAATGCTGATAATAAAATAAGGCCTTCTTCAACTCTCCATTTTTTATAACAGTCCTATGCTAATCGAAAGGATGCAAGAAGACAAAGGAGAGAAAAGAAATTTATAGGTGATAGTAATTTATGACCGTGTACTAAGAATAGACATACTCATTAACACGGGGCATAAAAAAATCAGACTGCATTACTGGGAATCACATTCAATACTTTTTGCGCTAGAAAAGGAAAAGGATCTAGCAAGAGGTAAGTAAGGACTGTAAACTTAAAAACAGAAGATTATATTTTTACATGCATTCTTCTAAATTTATGATTAAAGCTCATATAAAAACCATTAGTTCAGAATCTGAACAAAGCATCAACAGGGAGACGGTTAATAATGAGCATCAGTCACTTGCTGAAAGGAACACAGCAATGCAACGGTAATGAAAACAATGACAGATGACAGAAGGCCAGATATCAAATAATAAGGTGTCAAACCCCTAAAAGGGCTTAAGTGCTTAACGCTGATTCCATAGGAGTCCAGGAGGGATTTGCTGCTTACTGCAAAGATTGCAGGCTTCCATCATGGCTATATTTGATTTAACAGGTTCTGATGGACAATTCTCTGAACGTAAGGTATAAATCAGGGAGGAAGCTGAGAAG
Source organism: Buceros rhinoceros silvestris (assembly GCF_000710305.1). Lineage (NCBI taxonomy): Eukaryota > Metazoa > Chordata > Aves > Bucerotiformes > Bucerotidae > Buceros > Buceros rhinoceros. Next base: position 7,099 of record NW_010391472.1, on the reverse strand, counting down.
GGGCTAAGATATGTGCTAATCAGGAGTAAATATGAGTTTATCAGGAGTACATTTCCTCAGCAATTCATCCTGGCACGGTTCTGGTTGAGACACTGGCTGCAATGGAACTAAATGTTTCTATGTTTCAGCAGGTGCACAGGAGGTATGGAAAGAGACTTGGAAATTACTGAAGAACTGGAAATTTTTGCCTTGCAGTCAGTAACGTTTAGCAATCACTCCACATACTTGTCAAAAAGATAGCTCAGGAATGACTTGATAACAAGGAGGACATGTTTAGGAAAGTAACTGGGATAATATAAATATATATAATATTTGAGGAGGTGGATGCAGTAAAAAAATCCAGTATTTGAATGCTATTCATGATATTCAGACTAGAAATCAATTTTTCTGTTTTAGTAATGTGTCACTGACCATGGCAATCACATGCTGAGCATCGCAGTGAATTCCGCAGCCCTGGAAAATGATCAGTTAAGACCAGTTTCTTTTCTATAAATCCCTCCTGAAAAAGTTAGATTCTGAGAAGGCCCTTGGCAAGAGTGCAGACTAAAGTGTATAGTGATTCCTCCTAGCCTTATAAGCCATCAATATTTGGGGCTTATATTCTGAATTATTTTAATTAGAATAAAATCTTAAAATATGCCGATTTTGTAGGATGCAAAAATGCTGTACCAATGCATGAATCGTTTGATTCTTTGGCTGATCAAGGAATTCTTGCCTTCAAAACAGATTGTTGCCTTCAGATGCAAACCTGCAGATGTATCGGTAAAGGTAAATAAAGAGGAAATAGAAATGAAAGTTTCGAGTTCCAAATCTTTCTTAAATTGTGCAGTCCCATATGTTCATTCTGGATCTCAAGACTCTTTTTAAAAATAAGAAGTACATCCTGATCTCCCATGCTCATTCTGCTTCCTCTCCTTGTTAGCAGACACGTACTGTTCCTGTTACCAGTACGTATACCCGGGGATGGTATGCACTGAGCCGCCTTCTATTATGTAACTCGGATGGTGAAAGAACCAAGATCACTACCCTGCGGTATAACTAGTGTAAAATAATTAGTGATAATCGTACAACTTTAAGTTCCTTTTGCTGTATAGTAGCTGTGACCGTGCAGTTTGTTACCAGCTTAGCTAACCACTGTGAGATATTCAGAGTGAATTGGGATTTACTGTATTTATCTGAGCTATTTGCGTTCTTGCTAATTGCAAGAAATACACTTCATTTTGCTGATAAAATCACGGAGGTATATGCTGATCCGTCCGTGGGCATGGAAAATCTGCTATAGATTATTTCATTCTTTTTTCTACTGAGTTTATAGCACACTACATTCTTAAGGGCCTGAAAAAAGATAAAAGGAGCACTTTCAGATTGGGCTATGCATGCTAAACCCGTGATTCTTTTCTGGCAATATCTTTCCTTTTCTTCCCACAGTATAAAAACTTCCATTACTTTGTCTCAGGCCCAAGGAATACATTTCTTATCCCTGTCCTAATTTTATCCTGCCTACTTGCTACCACTCCTCTTCCTTGCTGTCTCCTCCCTTGCCCAATTTCCATCTGGTTTTCCAAACATTGCCATCAGAATCTTTTTTTCTTTCCTGTTATTTTGATTTCACCATACTCACTCCCCTTGCAGAGCGCTGCTAATTCAAATATGTTGGGAATTTTGCTTTAAACTGTAACAGCCAGCCCTGAACCTCTCTCTTTTCATCTGCCATCTCTCCCATCTGTTCCATGAGCAATGCCAGCCTTGACTCCAGCGTGATTTTTTTTTTAATTTCCATCATGTTCTTATTCCTTTTTCCATGCCAATGTCTACGTTTGAAATATGAACCCTACATCCATTTTTCAGATCAATTCTTAATCACTGAAATTCCTCTTGAGCCTTGCATCTTTTCTGTCACCTGTGAGAAATTTATTACTTGTTATTCTTAACAAAAACACCCTTTGGAGATCAGGAAGACATCAAATTTCATATACTGGTGGACTGTACTCTGCTGAGGTATGGTATTTGTCAAATTTCCAGTACTTGTCAAATCCCCTCTCCTCCTCAGTTCCCCGCATTCCCTGCATTTTATCAACACGATAAAATGTTAAAAGGCAAATACATGCCAACAAGAATGTTACAGCCCACTCTCTGCTGACGTATCTTGGGTGCACTAGTGTCGTGACTCAATTCCAGTAATTTCTACTCACTGTGACTCGGGCCCTTTTTCTGTACAACAACGAATTTCCTGAAAACTAGGAGTTTTCTCCCTCAGCAATCACAGCACTGTGTGATGATCCTGCATCTTCAGAATCCCAAGCGATGATGCTGAAGAGCAGCTCCGGATCTACAAACTACAGACAGGTTGAAAGCCAGTGCTAGTATGTGCAAGTGATCATAAAAAGTTTGCATAGCTTGCTCAAACATTCCTCATAGCTGCAGTTCACTTTGTGAGTATTGTAGGAAGTTGTTTCTGTCACTGCAGTGAGTGTGCTGAGGTAATATTTTGAACAAGGATATGGACAACTACTGGCCCATGGTATGGGACCATGGACCCTGTAATGGTCGTTCTCATCATGGAGGAGACACCTTCTTGGTTTAATGCTTCATTCATAAAAACTACACATAAAATAAATGTCTACTCTGCCCACCTTAGAAACCTGGAGAAATCAACTGATCTTCTTCGAATCTGAACGTGTTGCAAATTTGATTTCTTGACAAGGTCAAAGAGCATCAGAGACGTGACTTCTTTTTGTATCCCAACAAGGTAAAAGTAGATCATGAACACAGAACTCCTATGGAGAATGGAAGTTCTGACAGCGGTATTGCACTGCTAGTCACTACCGTAATTTGTCTTATGGCTTCACACAGGATTCAGGATAGCGTTCACGAAAAATTGGCAAAGATGATTTTTCCCACAGCAGAGCTCATGAATCCCTAACTTTTACACTGAACTCCTTAATCCAGCTAAGACAGCTTCTCGTAATATTCCACAGTGGATCTCCTCTACTTCTTGTCCAAAACAGGATCCGTACCACCTCGTTCACTTCCTTTGCACAAGCCT
>NW_010391472.1:2610-3864 GCF_000710305.1 Buceros rhinoceros silvestris | reverse complement strand
AATGCTGCAATGAAAATGCTAGTGTTAACTCTGCTTTTGGCCTGGAAACCAAACTTGTCAGGAGCCAACCCAGGGGAGGGGGAAAGGGCGGTGTGTCACCTCCGTCTGTCCCTCGGGGGTGGGATGCCCAGTTCCAGGCTGCTCAGTACAGCACAGGCAATTTGGCTAGCTGTCAACATAGAGAGATATACAATGGTAACAGAATGCTTTTCTGCTCTCTCCACAGTAAAGCAGAACAAAATTCACCGTGGTCACCAGGGGAGTAAATGAAACCTCCATTTGTCTTCTTCTGTAGGAGTGTTTCGCTTTTGAACCTTTCTGAAGTATCAAAAGGTACACAGGCATCAGGGTTGGTTTTTTTTTTATATATATGAACACAACTGGTCACAGTCATAACCACTTCACACTGAACTGGCAGCGTAATACGGTTTCATGTGTCCACAGGTAACTGAGAATTAGGTCATAGATTCATTTACAAGCAAATAGTGTAAAGCTGTAATTTTTTTCCTTTTTATTTTAAAAAGAGAGATGTCCATGTTATTAATTTAGTTTAAAAATGTTTATGTTATTACAGTGCAATTTATTTAAATGAGTTTTATATTTTTATAATTTTGTCAGTGTTTCTGTCACTAGGAAAATAAAGGGGAATTTAAGCTATAGTAAGAGATTAAACACCAATCAGTCCAACATTCCCTGTTATGTTTTTAATTAAAAAAAATAGAAAAATTGTATCAATCATACAAAAACACTTGAGAAAATGTTAAGATACAATGAAAATGTTAAGTATTTTATGACACAAATACATAAGAGACAGATCGTGCTGTTGCAGAAATTATACTATGGAGCTCAAGCACTTAGGAACACTAAAAATAAATTAAGGTGGAGGAATAGATAGAATTGCCTGAGACAAGATAATAATTCCTTTCTTCAGGAAATATCCAAAAGATATAAAGGTTTTGTTTTGTTCAACTACCCACTTCAGGAATTTTACACTAGTTTTTGAAAAATCGCATCGAAAATAGCTTATAAGATTAAAAGGATTGCTGTGATTTGAAATCTCAGCCCCATTATCCTTATCCTTACCATCTTTCAGCAACAGAAATATCTTTAGTGTTCACCATTTATGTGTTTGGCATTGGTAATTTTTATTTTGGTAAAACCATCTTGTCAAGAAACAGCTCACTTGAGCTATCATGGAAATGTACAGAGCTGTGCTCAACAGTTTATTTTTAGTACTGAAAACCAATTCAGCGG
>NW_010391472.1:716-2502 GCF_000710305.1 Buceros rhinoceros silvestris | reverse complement strand
GGTTCAGCCCCAGAACTAGTTCACAGCACTGATAAGATATATTTTTGCTTTCACCTCTGCACAAGCGTATCTTTCCAGAGACTAATTGCAACAGTGTGGTGTTAATGGCAAGCTTTTACAGAACGGAAAAAAAAGAACCCCGAACCAGAAATGTAAGAAAAAACATAAACAATCCTTATGAGGCACTTAATTACATAGTTTGGACTAGAAATACATCTACATCATAGTAAATGCACAGAAAATAACACTCTTCTAATTGCATAATTGCTTTAAATATAGGGTTTAATAGCAGAGCATTTAGCAGAAAAAATTCTGCTTATAATATTTGTGGCATTAAAGACAACCTAAATGATGCTGCTTGTCTTTACCGAAACGTCATTTGTGTTACAATGGAAAGTTACCTTACACAGGTTAACTGCGAGCCGTTATTAAAGCCTGTGTAGTTGACATTTAACCTGAGACTTACCTTATTGCATTGCCCTGCTGAGACTTACACTCAGAGATGATGTGCACAGGGAGCTGGATTCTGAACGGGTTTAAATTTATGGTTTCCTTTCCCTGGAGGTCAAGATGCACAGCAGAAGGAATGCATCAAGGGCTTAAAAAGAAAGACAAGCTGAAGGCCGTTCAAGGGGAGGTCAAAGACGGGAGTTAAACTAGAGTCCACAACAATAACCTAACCTTGAACTTAGAACATCGGTATCCTGAGCCTAAACCAGCTACAAAGCAGAAGAGCCTACGGACAGAGGAAGGATTTCTGCCCTAGCTAGGAATATGTGGGCCAACAAAAGGCACTCTCCGACAGGGCTCCGTCCTCTCTCCCAAACCCCAGTTGCACCCAGCCTGTCAGCACCTGCCGTAGCTGCTGCGACTACAGCACTTACGCCTTGCTGTTGAACTGAGCAGATCTGCTAACGTGATCTAATGAACTCCCTAGAACTATAACTACAAAAAGTCTTCACTGATGGTATTATTTGAGGTAAATATGGGTACTGAAAGGCATTTTCTGGAGGAGAACCCTTGCCAACGTTTGCCTGCAATCTGCTGGGCTCCCTGTTGTTTTAGTAGTGCTGCAAAACAGGACCTTAATGTTAGAGGTTGGTCAGCTATAGCAAATAAATGTCAAAGGCAATTAAATGAGCTTACCCAAAACACACAAGGCCTCCTTTAGAAAAAACAAGGGAAGTATAAAGAGATCAGAAACTTCTAGCTTCAATCACGTATCCAGAATCATCCAGTTCTTACTGATGTTTTCATTCCAGAATAGTAACAATAGTTCAGATTTTCATTACAGCGAGAAGAGTGCAGTTATTTGAGGAGGTCAGGGAAAATCACAAATCTCTCCAACACTCTGAGCGTTACCGCTGAACAAGACAGCAGAATACAGTATTATTTCTTTGCAGCTATTGCAGCGTTGCACACAAAAAATGTCCGTAGTATAAATGTTACACTTTGGAGTGGAATCTTCTCCATTCATCATCAGATTATTTTATAATTTTATTAATTATAACTCATCTCGATACAGCAGTTCATTAGAAGAACAGACAATTTGGCATTATTGACAAATGATTGTGTGATACATACGGATATTTAATTACAGAAAATACCCAATAAAATGACAGTGAAGTTAAATGGATTGAAAATACCATCCTCAATGGGGTCCCACAATCTTTTACTTTTGAAAGTCAACCATGAAAGAAAACCCTGCCTTCTGACAAGGGCAATGCTGCGCTTCCAGTGTGCGCTGGAGAAGGCACTAAGCAGCCTGCAAGTCAGATGTGTGGCT
>NW_010391472.1:0-592 GCF_000710305.1 Buceros rhinoceros silvestris | reverse complement strand
CTCTCCTTTAAGTTCCTGTATAGACACCAGGTGCCTGGTGATTTCACCGACACTGCTGTTGGATTATAGTCCTATAAAAGAGAGACTCTCTTGCCTAATGTGCACCTCCCACCGCTAGGATTTAGCTAACAAACTCCATGAAATGCATCCATATTTTTCAGTATGCCTTTTATTAATTTATTTACTAGTAATTAACTTAATATACTGATTAATTATTATATCGCATTACTAATATTAACAATCTAGTAAAATATCGAATGCCAACTAATCACAGTTTTTCTTTAAAAAAGAGTACTTATAGATTACATCATATGTGCCAGCGCTTGTTCTGAACTTGTAATTGGAGGAGCTACTCCAGCATGTGATTTAACATCCTGTGGCCCACATAGCTCACTCTGTGCCATGGCAGGCGGTGGTTTGTTTTACAGGAAACTGAAAAAATACACATGATCATAGGGATGTACTTTGAAAATACTTGCCAAACAAAATAATAACAATGGAAGGGGAAAATACTGATAAGTTACTAGATCCTGACGAGGTATTTTCATGGAGGCTTAGTCCTAAGAATGACATTATATTAAATATTTTATTA
>NW_010391471.1:93569-97162 GCF_000710305.1 Buceros rhinoceros silvestris | reverse complement strand
CCCCCGCCCCTCCCCAGCCCCGCGCTGCCTCGACGGGCCTCTCCTCACGCAGGACACCCCCACCCCGGGCTGTCGGGGGTGCCGCCCGGACAGGGAGCTGCATGAGGGGACGCGGGCGGCACGGATGTCCAGGGGAATGCCACTCTTCCCTTCCCCTGGGAAAGCTACCCGCCGCACCGCTTCAGGGAGCAGGAACGGGAGTGGGAAAGGAGCAGGAGCAGGAGCCGAAGGAAACTGAGGCGCCTTCTTGGAGTGCAACTCTTCTCCATGACTCAATAAATATCCCTCGTTATTTCAGTGTTGGAGCCAGGCAAAAGATCGGCGGGTTTCATAGTGCTAGATGGATGGGATTCTTGGGACGTGAAGCTGAGACTTAGGAGCTGATCCAAACTCCATTAAAATGAGCAGAAATCCTTTCAGTGCTGTCAAGGATGTTGGGATTAGGCCCTTAAAGCAGTTTGTGTGAACCATGAAAAGTGGGTTCCAGAACACGTGGTGGTGGCCAGGTTTCGATCTATATTCTTATCAATACATGGCTGTTGCAGAAGGGGTGGATGACCTTTCTATGAGCTTGCCATTTAAAAAGGATTTACCATATAAGCACTGCTTGAAGAGAATTAATGGCTTTCATGTCCTGGTTCAATTAATGAAATTGCCAATATTGATAATAAATACTTGAATGCTAGTTGGGAAAGCAGTTGTGACATTTCAGAACATATGTATAACGCTGAAGCGTGCGATCCTAGGTCTCGATTTCTTTTGATCCAAATGAATGGTTGATTATGCCGCTGAAAAGTATTTGCTTTGCTTATTGCAACAGTTTACTAACAGATAAAGAGGAGCTTGCTATTGGCTTTTTTTCTTACTTTTCTGGAGTACTTTTCATAGTCAAGCAAAACTGTGATTTATTTTTGTTTCAGTAATTAAAAAAAAGGTGTTTACTGTTGCAGGATTTGTGTTTATAGAGATTCTTATCTGCTGAGTAGTTAAGATGATTCAATGATTCTTCCGAAACCTAAATTTACTATGATATGGACGTGTAAAAGAGATACCACTGGTCCTTTATATAATTAAACGTAACTATTTGCCTTACTTCATTTCATATCTTATAAGATTTCACACGTGAAAGAAATTGAACAAAAAAACCCAAAACAACAAAAATGTTTTCTTTCCTGCTGGCTGCAGAGTTCCTGTGGACAGTGTTTGTGCAGTAGGACCCGATCCTTGGCAGCTCCTTCTGCCTTCAGCAGCAGCAGCAGAACTGGGATTTACACGCAAACCCCAGCACTGAATCAGGTCTTCGTTTCTGAGGGAGGTTTAATAACTTTATAAAATCAGTAGGGATTTTTCTGAGGTTTGTAAATTGGCCAAAATTGCCTCTAAATAAGAAGTTAATCTTCTGACTCAGAGGAAAGAATGATTTTATGATTTGACTGCTAATGGATTAATTCTAAAACACTTAGGAAGGGGGAATTGCGATACTTTTCACTCCTCTGCAATCTGTTATTTATCTGCAGTAAAGAAAGGTCTTTAAAAGGATGGAAGGAAAGAAAGAACCAAAACAAACTTTTGCATAAGAATAGCCAGACAACGGTAGGAAACTATTTCATTTATTTAAGCTACAGTTTAGGGTTTACAGATGTTATTTGGGTAAAACCCTCATTAAAGAAAAACTCTGGATTCAGACAGGTTCAACTTTTGTCTGTGAGACTGTAAAGAAACCTGTAGCCTCAGTTTGTCAGGTGCAGCTGCGTATTTACTGTAGTAAACATCTACTGAGCAAAAGATCTTCTTGAAATTAGAAGAGACCATTTTGACCTAAGATACTTCGATGTTGTTAGAGCTTTTAGAGCTGACCCACAGAAAGTCACCAGTACAGCACCCTGCTTCTGACGGAGTCATTGGCTTCTCTGCTTTTAGAAAATAAGGCTGGTTTTCAGCCACTAATGCAGCGAGTGTGCAGGCAAGGAAGACGGTTAGCATGGCCGTAAAATCCGCAGCATCCCCAAATGGAAACACTTTTGCCATTCTCTAGCTTAATTTCCAAGTGGTTTGCAAGTTAGGACACCTGTAAGGAGGAGCATCCCCTGGGATACTATTTCTATAAGTAGGATTTCACCACAGCAAAATAAAGATGAAATCGTGGAATCACCGAAATCCGTGCAGTGATGAAACATTACCACCTCTTCAGAAGGCGGCGTCCAAAGAGGTGGCCTTAAATACAGCCGGGGCTTGATAGTTTGCAACAATGCCTTTAGAGCAGCAGTGGGATGTCATGTAACTAATACAAATATAAGGTCAGTCCTTTGGGGATACTTGATGTGACATTCAAGTCTAAATAATTAGCTCACAATTCCATGAGCACTGAGGTTTGTGAATTTTCTGAGTTCACTCACTTGTCTGTTTCCCTGCATCTGTGCTGGATTTTCTATTTGTTTCATTGTGTCTGAAAATGAATACCCCTTACCATCCGACCCTGCTGGAGCCCAGCGCCCCGGCGGCCGAGGGGATTTGATTGCTAACATTCTAGTTAGGAAGATGGATAGCATAAAGGGTATTTGATGTCTGAGCGATCCTATAGATAACGAGCATAGGAAGGAAGAGTACATGGTGATGATTAAGACAGTGGAGGCCTGTGTGTATTTTTTTTAATATGTCTGTGCTAAAAACTTGTTTACACACATCTTTTGGGTGCTATAGAATTGCACCTTCATGTCAGAGAGTTTCTGTGAGTATTTAAAACTGTAACACAATTTGCTGCTAGAGATGGGTCCTGATCCTGCAATGCCTGCTCCACAAGGCAGACACCTGTTGAAGCCCATGTGCGTGCCTTGGAGCGGGCAGGTGCCCAGGGTTAGCTCGTAATGATCCCTCCCAACGGCTGGGAATGTGTAATAACTTAATTGCAGCTATTTTACATGCGTAACTAGCAGTCCTGGCCTGTCTTCATTTACATTTATTTTGTCCCAGGAGATTTGCAGCAAGAGCAGTTTATTAGGTATAAAATCCTAGCCAGCATTAGAAATGGTGCTTAAAGTCCATGGCAGAGTCTTTCTGCTTTGCTGCGGAAGCTGTGGTTTCATTCTCTGTATATAAATAAATGACCTTTTCTGATAAATTTGAAATCAGGGAAAGTGGAGAGAGTTGGCTCTCACTGCATGCAGTAAGGAAGAAAAAGCTCATTTGCAGCTTAAATTGCTTCAAGACTGAAACACGGGGCTCAGTGCTGTCTCATTTCCTTCACTTCAGCTACAGTTAAGCACTTTGTTCCCTTTTACCGGTAAGTGAACTTAATTTCCCTGAGATGGAATTTGTTACAGGGACCAAGGAGTTTACTCACAGCTATGAATGATGAGTTCACAATTAATTAGCAGCTTATCCTTAGCATTTTTGCACAGGATCCCAAATATTATGGTAATGGGAAACAATACATTTTAAATAGCTGGAACATTCTCTGAATGAGCGATTCCCTGAAATTTACAGCCCTGGGAATTAGAGGCATCAATTTCTGAGCAGCAGGCTGGGGACATATGCTGGGATTTTGCCTCTTTTCTACACTTGCTCTAGTCATCTCCCTGACAAACTTCCTGCTG
>NW_010391471.1:73597-93468 GCF_000710305.1 Buceros rhinoceros silvestris | reverse complement strand
TGAAGCTTTGGGTGCTCGTGAACCTTGTGGCATAGACACAAACACTTAGAAACACAAAACCCTCTCCTCTTCTCTAGGGGTTTTGATTTGCTTGCTGAGATCATATCTAGGAAAAAAGGAGATTTGCATGGAAGTAAGGACCACAAATTTTGTGTTAGATATTGTTGCTTTTTTTTATAAGAATACTGTCACTAGAAATGGAACTACTTGCTGTTGCTCACTCTCTTTTTCTTTATTTTTAAACTCTCACTCCTTAGAATAACACTATCAGGCTATTCTGTCTTCTTCATGTAGCCAATTTTACCAGTTTGGCCACTTGGGACAAGACTTACAGACACTCACATTCAGTCAGGTAGAACTCATGAAAAATGTCTCGCATGCAAGTGTGAGAGCAAATGTAAGTTTGCGAAGGAGACTCCTGAGTCAATGAAACAGGCATGAGCTTTCTGCTCTCATATAGACCTGTATGTTCAGATTTAGCTTGTGCTAAACGTGTAAAGCAATAAAATACCAGAAATTCAGTGGCAAAGTGAATTTAAAAGTAGTGAAAAAAGCCATATGTTGGGGCAAATACTGATACCCGTTAAATGCAATGACAGAACAGCTAACATGCTTTTCCCCCACCCCCTAGGACCCTACTAATTGCTAAACTGTTTTGGAAGTACTAAACTACCTTGACTGCAGCTGAAGAAGGGCAGTTTGGAGGGGGAGCCCAGTTTGTAAGTGGGATCTCATAAGAGGTCGTCCCATGCTGGGAGGAACCACCTGTGTCCCAGAGCCGTGTCCCCCTTGGTAACATCAATGCATACCTAATTTGAAAGGCCCCACAGAATATCCTTTCCACAAACCATGACACCTTCCAGCACCCTCTAACAAAGATGCAACCTGCTGCAAAAGACCAAAAGCTTCAGTGTGTCAGCGGACAAGCAGGAAAAGCTGTATGTTTTATTAATATTCTAGGACCCTGCAGAAACAGGCCATTTGTTGACTAAAATGTGTGGGTGGTTTTAGGATGTAGACTCAATCCTCTGCTCCTTCAAAGGGGGGAACAAATCCTCAACAACCTGACTTGTGTGGTTCCCACCTCATCCCGACGTTCAATTTAACCATGAATGTGTGGCAGGATGTTCTAATTAAGCAAATGAGTGTTTAATGCTGTGAGCTTGTGCAACATAGCTCGTAGGTACCCTGCTCTTGGCTATTGCCATCTCCAGTGCTCAGAGGAAAGTAAAATCCTTTCTGTCCTTCTACCCTCTGCAAAACTTAAGTGACACTGGAAACAAAAATTCCTGGTGGGTCCTTAAGGTGACCTGACAGACACTAGTGCTCAGAGGAAAGTAAAATCCTTTCTGTCCTTCTACCCTCTGCAAAACTTAAGTGACACTGGAAACAAAAATTCCTGGTGGGTCCTTAAGGTGACCTGACAGACACTGTAAAAAAAAAAAAAAGTGCTGCAAACCAATGGGGAAGTACAGTCCTGCTCCACAAGTGCCATGTATCGGGGTAGAGCAGTAGTATGCCGTTCTGTGACAAGAGATGCCTGCTCCTGCAATGGGTGTTCCCTGGGTGCATGGGCTTGTGTGGTGGCTGGACGGAGTGGGCTTCTTTGCAGAGCCTCACCCAGCCCTCAGCACAGCCCTTCAGCTCCAGGTCTCTGCATGTCAGACCTGGCTGAGTGGTGAGTCAGAGATTTGATGGCTAACAGGCGTGGCACCCCAGGCTCAGCAGGAGGCGAGCCATTCCCAGTGCTGTGTGTGAGACAAAGGTCCTCCTGCGGACAGACATGGTACAGAGAGACAGACCTGCATTCTCTGTTGCTGATGATAACAAGTTTGCAACACACACCTCATGTCCATAAAAAGCTGCTGCTCTGGGCCTCTCGGGTTCAAGGGTACAATGATCTGTATTTTAGCCATCAAAGAAAATTTGGCCTTATGAGAGGCCACGTGCAAATGGCACATTTGCTAAGTGGCATGTAGTGTTTACACGCCAGCCTGCAGCCCACCTGGGCCTCCTAGGTGCTCACTGTGTGACTAACTTGGAGGAGGAGTGCTGAAGAGACCTCTGAGGTCCACCACAGAACAAGGTGTCTGCTGGGTGAGATTGACTCTGTGCCTTGCGCAGGCTGAGAGCTGGGACACCCAGCAGGGCTCTCTGCTCCTCTGTAAACTGTGTCTGGTTCTTCCTTCCTCCAAGCAGTGGCAATAACAGATCCCACTGGTTGGACTGACTGCCTAGTGCAGGTTTCCCAACGTTGGAGCTCACATTCCTCTCCTAAATGGAGACTCATGAAGACAATACTGGTGCAGGGGCCTCTCTAATGCAAACATTTTTTTTTTTAAATGAGTTGTGGTAGAAGCAGCAAATGGCCTCCATTGTAATGAGGTGGGGAGAACTGGAGAGGATTGCATTTACAGAGCCGTTTAATCACATGGATGGAGCAGTGTGTTACCTCTCCTCCTTGCTGGGTCATTTCCACTTGGAGCTCTGCAAACAGACTGTCTATTGAGCAGTTAGTATTCAGTGCTGAATATTCAATACTAGACTCTTGTTTTGGTGAGTCTTAGGCAAAAAAAAAAAAAAAAGAGGAGGAAAGAAGACTTCTCTTTTTTTCTCATGTTCCCTCCCTCCTGAGTTTGCTTTGCATGTTGCTCAGAGGAGACTGGAGGTTTCTCAGAAAAGCCAGGCTCCTAGTTTTAGAAGAATTGGTCTGCTTCCATAGCACTTTCTAAAGGGAGGGAAGAGACAGTGTGGAAGGGTCTAAATTCCTACAAGGTTTATGCACCTCTAGGTCTAGGCACATCAGGGCTCAGTGGAGACTTTCCAACAAGCACATATGGCTGTAAAACTGACGGCAACGAAATGCTTGCTCTGTATACACAGTTTAGATCTGAGAGGTGCCTATATTTGTGGGAGTATGTAATGATGATTTATTAATGTCCTTTCTGCTACTTTCGGTATGCAGACACTCTCCAGGTGCATGTCGAGAGCTGAAAGAAATTTATTTGTGTCTAGTTAGTGCCATATTTGCTCACAAATATGGTTGCATCCTTTGACAGTAGTGAGCAACTGCTAGGTTTGGAATAGATGTGCATAAAGGGAGGAAAAGTGGCCACCATTTGAATAAATACAGTATCTTTCCTTTGATTCATGCTCTTCTTCAGTCAAGTGATTGTTTCTCTCTTACTGCTATTGATTACATGCTGATACATGAATTTGCTTTGCACATATGTGTCTGTCTTTCTCTTGTTCTTTCAGTCTGCCCCACTGGATGCTGTTTTTGATGATAAATAATTACTGCAGTCCTATTTCTTTGGGAGTTAACTCTTTTCTTCTGATTTTTAAAAAATCTCTCTATAGTTATTCTTTCCTCCTATACTTAATTTTTGACCATGTCTTTTTTGTCATCCTTTTCTTCTCACCTCTCTCCTTTCCTTTTTCACCTTCTTCCTTTCCTTTTTCCCCTCTTTTCCAACAACCAGCCTTCTCCCTCTTCTCTTACCTTCCTGAACCCCAGACAGAGTATCTTGCATCTCCCACCTTTCAGTTTTGTCATCTTTATGGGCACGTCTTACTGATGTACTTCTGTTCCTGCACCAAATTGGCCTGTCTGCTGGATGTACTGGCTCCTGAAGCAGAGGGAAGCATTTTGTGGGTACTTGATGCAAATCCTGTTTCATGACAAGTGACAGATTTCCTGTTCAGCCAAATTACTCCAGCCTTGTGCCCTAGTGAATCGGAGCTGTATTGGGGATTTGAGGGCTCCCATGTCTTATCATGCACACTGGTGAGCTGAGGGACCATGGCAGCAGCTGGGAATGTTTAACACAAGAGGCAGTGCTAGTGGAGACTGCTGTAGGGCAGAAGAAATATTATGACAGGTTCCCAAAAGTGAAGGCCCTCTTCTTATGAGCTCTCTAGCGTGTCTCACAATTTTATAGCATAAGAAGTCAATGAAATCTGTGGCAAAAAGGGCATCAAGAGACTGTCCTTTATTCTGGGAGAGAATAGGACCGGCAATAATCAAGTGGCATGTTTGGAAAAGAAGGAAACATTGCAAATAAATTAGAGACAATGGTAGCATTTACACTGGTTTGTGCAGCTGACTGAAGATCTATAACACATCATGTTGTAAAAGTGTGAGAGTACACTTTGCTGTATGCAGAGTTGGTTCTTGGAAAGAACATGGTATGTGTGATTATCCTACTGATGAAAAGATTGGCTGCATGTTGGGCACCCACGTAAGTTAAGTGCCCTGGGAGAGGTGAATTAGTCAGATAACGGTGTCACTAACTTAAATGATCTTATGTGAAAGTGAGGAAATGTCACCGCCCTGAAGGTTCTCTTCTGTTATATGATGAATGACCTAGACGCGGCAAAACCAAAGTGACTATTTACTGGTCTAGTGAAAATTTTCTTTTCAAAATGAAATTATAGATAGTATCTGTGTGCGACTGGGAGGGGGAAAGGGTTTCTCCCAACAAGGTAACATACATATATGAGTTGGAAATGCAATAGCAACATGATACGTGATTCCAGAGAAGAAAATGGACTTCGAAGTCCTGTCGGATCCAGGTTGGAGGCTGCCCTAAATGCCAGAATCAATATGCAGAGAAAACTTAAATTCTAGGGTTCCTGAGTGTGCTTGATCTACATTTAGCTTGCAGCTTCTTAATGAGGAATATTGTTGACAGAATACTTCAACATAAGTATCACATTTAGATGAACTTCTGCATAGTACAGAGAATAACAAGAAAGCAACATCTCATAAATTCCACCTTTCCTACCCAAGTATTCTAGGTGAGTTAAAAGACAATGCACTATAGTGCTTTTTGTTACATCAATTTAAATACAGCATGACAATTTTTTAACATACTTTATCAAATGTGTCAACAGAAAATCGGTGCTAGGAGCAAAGACTTGGCTAAACAAAACAAAAGAGCTCTCACAGATTCGGGAGTCATTCTTTGTATTCTTATGATATCAGGGTGAATTTTCCAATGCTTCACCAGAACCATGAGTCAAAGAAAAAGGACAAAAACACTTCTGCCCACATCTAGTAAGTGCCCTGGACCAATGTCCATTAATCCTGAAATAGTTCCAAGAGAACTGTATGCCAAGAAATGAGAACAAAAGAAAGCACTGAAATAAGAGAGCCTGACATTTTTCCCTGTTGGAAACAAAATAAAAAGTTAGATTAGCAAACAAAGCACCAAGGTACCTGGCAGCTTGTCAGGGTAGTGGCTCTACCATCTGCACCAAGGCCATGTGTCACTGCCCTCCCGGAGGAGCAGGTCTCTTGGAAGAACAGAAGATGGCTATGCAGGACCAGGGAGGACACTGGCATGATTTCCTGTGGAGCTTGAAGATGTTCCTGACAGCTCACACACACTGACTGAAGGATGTGTACCTTGCCAGCTGATGGCACCGTATGTGGCAGCAAGGAGCAAAACCAGGCTCTGTGTGGCAGGTCCACCTCGATGGTCAAAGAGGAGCTGTTTTGTGAACAAGGAGTGTCCAAGTGTTGGAGCAATCAGAGGGAACAGCAGTTGGATGATGACTGTGATACGTTCTTACATTTGACAATGGAAAGGAGGGACATTACACCATCTACAAAAGCCTGAGTCTTAGAAAATCCTTCTGTGTATGGTCAATGATTCCTAATAGTTTGTTCTGCTTGATTTTAGTTGATTTGGGTAAGTTTAACACCCTCCATGGCAGCCAGTGTCTGCCAAGCCCTGTCATGTTACAGGCACATACTTGTTTGTAACACTGTGCAGAGGCCAGGGTAAGAGATCTTGCTTTTACAGTAGACTGAGATTTTGGAGAAAAGGTGATTTTTGATTGCTTTCTTTCAAGCCTTCACAGCACTCCTGCAGCATTGTGGTTCTTAGGTGGTAGACATACCTATAACCAGCAGTGCTGTGCTGCAAGGTGTGTGGGAGATTCAGAACGTGAATCCTCTGCTTCTAGTCAGAGCAGGTGTTTTGTGCAGCAGGTACTAGAGCAGGCTTTTAACAGTTTGAGGGTCAGATTCAGGTTTCTTCCTAATTATTACCCCAAACGGAAAGGTGTAGTCTCTTCTGTCTTTAATGGACTGTTTTAAACTAGTGATTGGTCTTCTAAGTTGATATGACTAATTGAACCAAGACACTGGAATGTTTTGAGTTGCAGTTTTCACTTGCACTGAAGAAAATATTAGATGTATTGGATCATTTTTTGCTTTACTTTCATTCATATGGCAGTTAGAAATTAGGTTTGAAGCACACTAAGGAGAGTCAAAGCAGACAGACTGTTCAGACATTATGAATTCACAGCTGTAGAGGTTAGAAGTTCGCCGTCCACAGCAATGGTGCCACATAGCACGGAGGGTTTGTTGGGTGGTGGCATGTCTCAGACCATGTTCAGCATAACAGCATCTGCAGAGAAGAGCCTCAATGGATAATGCAGATCTCAGCATTTATTCTAAGACAGACAACAGGAGCAGCTGTCAGGGCAGTGATGGTTTTCCTGAAAAAGAAAAGATATAGAATATCACCCCATCAATTCCACTGAAAAGTTTTGTAATAGGTACAATATCTGGTTAGTGCCATGAAAAAAACTAGAAAAAAACCTAGAAATGGGAGGTTCCGTGTCCTTTTGGTCAGCTTCCTAAGCTTTCAAGGTGCTGCTTTTATCTGCTAAATCTCTTGTTCACAGACACTTTCCCTTGGTCTAACAGATCAGACAAGCAGCCAGACAGTATTGCTGGCCAGCTAGGTACTGAGACACTTGGCAAAGAGATACTGTAGGAAGAGATGAGCAACTCTTCCCTCTGAGAACAGCAAACAAATAACTCAGAGGGGTGCTGAGACTCCATATGCATAACAGGAGTTCCTCCTCTGTCACAGGAACTGTAAAATTAAGCCTGTCATCAGTTCTGAGTATTTGGTTTTTTAACAGGTCCTCTTGACAATCCATTAAAATTTGATGGTCCCTTTATATTTGCATTATCTACATTTTATATACTTTGCTTACAATAACTTAATACTTTTTTCTACGTCTGCCTTGAGAAACTGGGGAAAAAATTGCAAGATCAGTCATGAATGAAAATAAGGAGTCAGACTGTTGCAGCTGCACCATCCAAGTTGGTACATGGCTCAGGCAGTGGTTTGGGTCCTGACAAATCTTTTATTCTTACTCCAGCAGTAACTCTATTTCAGGAACAAGTAAACTTCTGTGGAAGAAACATGGGTCCGTGTGCAGATCACTAAGTAAATTGTCATGCTCATTGGCAAACTGCTTTAAAATTTGGAGTAGGGGAACCAGTCTAGAGCTGAACGTGTATGAGAGGGATTTCTGTGCCACAGCTATGGCTGAGGTGAAATAAGCATATGGTGATTGTGCAAACTGATACTGTGATTACCAAAAGCCTTGGCTAGCTTTCTAGGACATGAGAATTCTCATCTCACACAACTTGAGAAAAAAATAGCGACTCACAATTATGCCAGTGATACGACAGTGTCCAGATCAGAGGATATGGCTGGGGAAAACCGGTACTGTTCACTGTAGGGTGATGAGGTGCAGCAAAATGAGGCTCAGATTAGGTGACCACAGAGTTTCATTCTGCTTGTAAAATATCTTAATCTCCCTTCAGGACACACACACATGCCCACAAGGCTGCAGCCAGCAACTCTGGGTACACTCACATCCCAGCTGTGTGGCACAGCTCTCCAGCTCCTTTTGCCATCCTGCTTGGGGGCCAGGCAGGACACGGTGGCTCTCAAAGGCTAGAATAGGCTTTGGTTACAGGTAGTGCTAATTTTGCAGAACCCTCTGCTGGCTGCGATCAGGCCCAGCTCCTCATTCCCTCTGCCCAGGTGGCTCTCACACTGCTCTCGCTATGGCCATGCACGTGTAGGAGCAATGAATGCTTTATTTTCTGGGCTGCAAATATGCTAAACCAATAACCATTATATAATGAGATAATTACTCCTTCTTGTTTAAATTTACTGGCACTATACAGGCACCTCTGCTTCATTCACTCACCTTAACTGAAGCTCAGTAGGGAGAAGCCTTTCAAAGGTGTCTTCCAGGAGCAAACATTTTCTTCTGAAGGAGATAATATGTCAATTTGTCAAAGATATATTTAAAGAACAGTTCATGCTTCCCTTTTCTGGTAGTTCATGAAAGCTCCTGCCCCTGAGCAGCTCCCCTATGTTTGCCTCTATTTCAGGGAGCCCAAGCTTCCCTTCTCAGCTCAGTGTTTGAAGCACTGTACAAATAAAAATGTGCTTGTTGGTGTGAAGGGAAGAGCCTTGGTGGGGACAAGGGAAAACCACAGAGGCCTCTGCTCTGCCAACTTTTGAAAACAAGCTCAGTTTAAACTTCCATTAGAAGTGTGGTGGGTAGATTTAATGGAAGAGGAATACTCTCATGCTTGAGGTTCAGTGGATGTGTCAGTCTTAGCAAGATTAGCGTCCTTGTTTGAGTCAGAACAGAACTCATTCTGCTCAGTGATTTCAATGATTTCCCTTTCCAGCTCAGTGACGGCACTTTCTGAAGTTAACGGTGTATTTCTGCAGACAGTGTCTGCTTCGAGAAGTGACAACGCTTGATGTTTACAGTCACCACCAGGGACTGGGATGCAGAAAGGCTCTTGCTTGTACTTGCTCCTGTGCAGACCAAGGTCACTGCTAAATCCTGTGTGCCACGATGGGGGTGCAGTGAGTGAGAGGCCGCACCTGTGGGGAGGAGCGGACAGGACAGGTGACCCCAAACTGACCAACATGGTGTTCCAGCCCATAGACGTCATATTCGGTGTAAAGCTGAGGGACCACAAGGGTCACGCTCTCTTCTTCAATGGCTGGCATCCGAGGAGGACTATCTCTGTCTGCCTTCTATTTCAGTCTGTGCATTCCTGAATCCACTTTCAGAATACAGCTCCTGAATCCAGTTCCTGTCTGCCACTGAGCCCAGTCAGGCTGGGACTTCCCCAGTGCCTGCCCACAGCATCAGTGGTGAAGGTGATGTAATTGCCATCAGAGAGGAGGGCAGGGTTGGGTTCAATATGGGGTTTGCATATATTTAATTTTATTGACATTATTTTCATTAAAGCTGTTTTAGTTTTCTTTTCCAAACCACAAGCCTCTCTCCCTTGTTTGGGAAGGGAAAGGGGTTAACAGAAGGCATCTGTCATTTGTCTAGTGGCCAGCCCAGCCCTAACCCTTGACAATTAGGATCAAAAAGAGAAGAGGCAAAATGAGGGCCAGAAGTAGTTCCACAGTTCTTTTTAATCTGTCTTTCAGCACTTCAGTGGGAACAATTTATGTTTTTTTTTGTTTATGTCATAATAAACTATTCTGTCAGAAAATTGACACTGGAAAAATTATTGTAATTTGAACAACCATCTCCTTTCCCTCATGTTGGAATCCTGCAGAAGATATGATGTATTTGTATCGAGTAGTATATGGAATTATATCATAAAAATTGTAAGGCTGAGGGACATAGTTGTGTTCTTCCTTACGATTCACTTTTAATCTTTGTGAAGTCGTTGACATTACGTTTAAAGGTGCATCTTCACAATGCCGTTAAATACACCTTATTTGCAGTCTTTGCTAATAAGGTTGTAATAGATTCCACACTGTGTCACAGTACGGAGTTATCAGTATGTGACTACACTGCATTTTACTAGTAGACGTAATTACTCTACTTATTTTGCCTGTGTGCTTTTGGGTAGCGCTGATCCTTGCTCAAACCACTGTGCTCGTACAACTGAGGGTACAGTATGCTGGGGCTCGGGGTGGGAAGGAGTCCTAGAGAGCAGGCAGAGGAAATGCCTTAAGACTTGGTACACTGAAAAACCATACTCTCACTTTTGCTTAATCACCACCTGAACTCTCCGTTATTCTGTGACTGTTCCTGATGTGAAATCCTGTCATTGAGAACTTTGTAAGGTCTAAGCGCAATAATTCAGGCTGTAATCGCATAAAACCTTCCATACACTGTGACTCAGTGCTTGTCTAGAACGGAGGTGTAGTGCGATTTGTGTCAGCCCTGGAAGCAAGTGGTGAAACCTCAGCCTGGAGACACCAGGGGTTAGCCGTGGGTCTCTTCCTCCAGCTCTGCAGCCCAGCTGCCTGGGACAGGCCCTGGTGTAGCCGGGTGGTGCAGCTGGGTGTCATGAGGACAAGAGCATCGGATGTGTACGGGCTCTAACCAGTGGGTTTGTTTGCTGCGGCAGTATCTAATGGTATTAACTCTGAAAGAACTTCTAAAAGCCAGACTTCGTTTTGACTTTTCATTTTGCTTTTGTTTTATTTATTTTAGGCAGGTGCTATTATATCTGGGATCCACGGGCTCCTGAAGAGAGTATTTTAGATTTCAGCAAAACAGTGGTCGTCTTTCTTTTAATACCTGAAAGAATTCTTATTGATATTGGGAGTTAAAAGCTTTGAACGCCTTTTTTTTTTTTGTTATACAAACAGTAAAAAATATTTACTTGTTAAGTTAAGGTATTTATTAGAATATTTATTTATTTGTACTTACATCACTGCTTATGAGCTAATACAGCCTTTAAATAGCTAGTTGGTTTTGTTGCATTTTGTCATCTGACAAGTAATTTGACAAATTTGCCATAAACTCCCTGACATTTTTGCTCAAAAGAGTTAGTTTTCTTCATTCTTTGCTGCCAGACAGGTCATGTATCTTTTCAGGCTCGAAGAATTTCTGTCAGCCATTTAAATGCAAGGCCACAAAGACAAAGCCAGACTCAGGCTGCAGTGAGCTGAACTGGAGTGATTCAGGACCAAAGGAGCTGCAGCACATAATTAAACAGTAACTGTGCTCTACTCACGAGACTCTCTATGTTGCAGTGTAAACTGCCTGCTTTACCAATGAAAAAAGCGGTATTTGCACAGTTATTGGAGGCAGTGTGTGTACAAGGATGGTGAAAATTTTTATCGAGTGACACTTGAAAAGTTTTTTTCCTTCGACTTAGGCAGGGGACGTGACTAAAGATGGCTGCTGCCAGTTCCCTGCTGCTGAGGGAAGAAGATGCATCCCAGCTTCCCAGCTCTCAGTGCCGGGAGGAAAAGAAAAGGCAGAGCTGGGCATCAGTCTCTCCTTGGCGCTAACGGCAGCTGCCTTTGCTTTTACTCCCTGCAGCTGGGCTCAGCGCCAAGGGAATTATATACAGCCATGGTTGTGCACTGAATGGAGGAGAAGGAGGTAGGGTAATCTTTCGCAAGGCTTCTTGCACCCCTCTCTGATGTTGTCCTTGGCATGAAAGTGTCTCTTCACCTTGTAGTTATCTGCGAAGATCCAAGCTCCTGTACCCCGGCTCATGGTATAAAATAGCGGAGGAGAGATACTATTAACTCAGTTTTAGGGCGGTAAAAGAAATCTGGCATGAAGCAGCCATATTGTTGTGTTGGCCTTTAGACAAGGAGGTGCAGCTGAGCAGCATGAGAAGGGGAAAGCCTTGCAGTTAGTTGCCACAGGCTTGTGGGTTAGTAACTGAGCAGGAGCTGATGAGACAGCACTGGCCTCAGCGGCAAGTTTTAATTTGCAGAGTCAGCAATCTTAAAGTGATTTTTATACAAGGCTGTGTTGAATCTGATGGGAGAAGAAATATTCTGAAAAAAAAATATCTACAACAGGAGTTACTTTCACTGATTTTCAGAGGAGTACCTCAAAGGAGCAGGCTATAGGGAAGCGGCAGCACTGTTGTGATGCTCTGTAGGCAGTTCAAGGGTATGAGAGGAAGACGCACACAGAGACACGCTTGCACCGAAGAAGGCAGCACTGCAGTGTGTTCCTGCTGCGAATACGCGAGCAGACAGGCAGAGCCTAGAGTTGCCAGAACCTCTCTTACACTGCCTTAAAACCAGAAGCACACAGAGCAACGGGGCCTGGAGTCTATACAGCACCTGTTTCAGGGCCTGGAATTCAGCTCTGAAGGGCTCTCAGAAGATCCTTCCTGAAGCCCTACGCAGATACCGTTGCCTTTCTGTGTGGCCAAGGAGGGTGTGCGTATGGAGGAATATATGAGAGTTTCTGTGACAGCCTGTGTATAAAAACATTTTTTCTGCAGGATGTGTTGGGCCATGACTATTCATATATTTATTTATTGACATCTAGTGCTGAAATGAAGTCATACCAACTTTTACCTTCTATAAACCAGATGGGCACCTTTCCCAAGACACTGGGCTTCTGGTCTCCCTTCGAGTCTGCTGCTGTGACGGCCTTTCTCTGGCTGGCAGACTGCTGCCTGTGCTGTGCAGGTAGCCTTATGTTTCTGGGGGCTGGCTTACGGAAAGGAATCTGCAGCCGGTTCCGTGTCTTTGAAGGTGTTTCTGGCTTTGGCAGTTTGCTGGCAGCGAGGCCTGTTCCCCCTTTTGTCTGGTGCATCTCTTCACCCAGTGGGGTTGTTTCCTGTCTTAATTTATGGTGCTACCTTGCAGCCTTCCCACCTATCCCCCTCCTTTTTTTTTTTTTTTCTGTTTGACCACAGGGAGCTCTTTGAGCATAAGTTCATTTCTGCCCATGTGCATGACCTTAAAAAACAATCTTATGAGGGAGGTTGGTTTATTGTAGGCATATTCAGGGACTCCAGGCAAACTCAAGGACTCATATTTCAT
Organism: Buceros rhinoceros silvestris; assembly: GCF_000710305.1. Lineage (NCBI taxonomy): Eukaryota > Metazoa > Chordata > Aves > Bucerotiformes > Bucerotidae > Buceros > Buceros rhinoceros. Next base: position 80,848 of record NW_010391471.1, on the reverse strand, counting down.
ACTTTGTCCAAGGAAACACATCAGAAGGTGCAACTTTTGCCCTGAAGACATGTAACAGTAAATTCTGCTGAGCCTGGTGCATCCTCTGAAGTCATCAGGGGATGTACTTTATAGATTCCAGAAAGAACAACAGCAGAGTCAAATCAATGTAATGCTGTACCTCATCTGACTGGCGGGAATAAATTGGAAGTGAGAAAGAGGGAGGACAGGAGTGGCTGAGTGAAGTGACAAAGGTTTGAGGCGCTCAGTGTCTGCTGACTCGCTATATTGCGCTCGTACCAGTGCAGAAAAGGTCTCAGCGGGGCCTGGGACTCCGCTAGAGTGAAAGAGATCGTCAGGCTGGATTTCAGAGAGCATAGTTTGAGCCCTGCTGTAACAAAAATTCACATGACTGATTGATTTTACACACATGAAGAATTCTTTTTCACACCCAGTGGAAATACTCAAGTATATAAGACTTTGCCAGACTAAGACTTAGAAATTAATGGAAGTTATATGTTTCAGTTGCCCACATGAGATGATTATATTTTTTTTTTCTATGTATCATGTGATGGGGAGGGGAAAGAATATCCTGAGGAGCTTTGTTACGTGCATGGAAGTGTTTCAGCATCTGTTATTAAAAAACAGACAAACAAAAAAAATGAAACAAAAAAGCAATAGCTGAGTTTGAAAGCAAGAAAGGATTTTCTTGCCTAATAACCTCAGACTAAGCATGTTTCAAGCGAAATGCTACAGAACACCATCTGTTGAAAAACAGTTCTTTATGTAGGTTTTTTTATGTTGGAAGTTTATTTTTTATGCAAAGACAAACACACAAAAAAGAGCATCTTTGTTCTTTTGCAGAGAGTTGGATTGAACGATGTCTCAATGAAAGTGAAAACAAACGTTATTCCAGTCACACCTCTCTGGGGAATGTTTCTAATGATGAAAGTAAGTAACGTCATTCATTTAAAATGAGTGTAAACATGCCCAAGTGCTAATTTACTGCTATGTAAGTTATTACATCTTTGTGGTATTTTTAATACTCTGTAGTTTGAGGAGTCAACTCACTTGACACATCCAATTTTTTTTTTTTTTTTTTTTTTTTTTTTTTTTTTTTTTTTTTTCCTGGAATACTTGTTATTTTGAATTATTTAAAAGGAAGTAATACCATCTATTAGTTAAAACAACTGGAGTAATTTGTGTGTCACTGAATAAAGGTTGGATGACCTCTAAATGTGCTGTTAGTATTAGTTCATGAGTAAAACCATCTGTTTTGCTTTTCACTGGTGAACACCATGTGGCTGAAATACTGGAAAGATTATGCTGTTTTTCAATACTACTATATCAAATCATACATATAAAGGCCTTTCTTTGAAGAATTAAACAATAATCAGATTTTTTTAAATCACGTATTGAATCATGATATTGCTTCCTTTTTAGTCATAGGCAGGAAACAATTATAAATCTAGCTGATTTAAAAATAGATTTTTTCCTTATCTTTAGTTAACGTAATTTTAGATCTTGAATTTTAACAACAGCAGGTAATTAAAAAGACCCCCCCTAAACCTCAAAATAACCTAATTGTCTCTTTTAAAATTATAAGGCACTTTTTAGTTTACCATTTAGTTTTCTTTGTTTATGCAATTTCTATTCTGCCTAATTTGCTAAAGCAAAATATTCTTCATGTTAGTTTTCCTCTTTGGACTTCATACGTCAGTTAATCTTACAAGATTTTAATACAGGCTGAATTCTTTAATTCAGAAAGGCTCACATTTTTATAATAATTAAGCACATAATTTTAGAAAATTTACTTTTAATAGCTTCTTAATTGCTACATGTCCCTTTTCCATTTTTTGCTTTTTAAGAGAACTTCTTTATGTCACAGTAAAATAACACGGCCTGCAGCACAGTGTCTTAGTGGGTCATGGAATTCACTATATTAGGGTCCTACTCTTATTTGTCCAGGGAGCTCTTTTGAGGCAATATCTCTTCTGAATGAGAAAGGAGGTGTTAGAAACATGGTGTTTATTCATGACTCCCAAGCTAAGCACAATGGACAAGAATCTTTAGAGACAGACAGTAAAACCTGGACAACTTTGGGGTTTTGGGATTTTAAAAATGAGGGAATTAGGAATTAGTTTCTCTTTTAAAATAGAATTGTAGTGAATTGAACTGAAAAACAAAACACATCTGCTTGTTAATTTGCGTTTTAGAGAACCTGTGAGACTTTCAGAACATATTTCACTCTGATGCTACTACGAAAGTGATGGAAAGGATGTGTAATGAATGATACGTGACTTCAGACCCTTAATAGGGTCAGAATTCAGGATTCGACCCTATTGACTTTAGTGAGCTTTTCCTTAGACTCACAGTTCAAGACAATATTGTCCAGTAATTATGTAGCTTTTTTTAAAAAAAAAAAAAAACAAAAAACAACCCAAAGAATTATCACATCATACCTCACAAGTTTCCTTCTGTGTTCTGTTCTAGATCAAGCTACTCTAAACAGGTTGTAGCAAAACTAGCGGTAGTTTGTTGTATGTGCTTCCAGTTTAAACGCGAGCATGAGAAAACTTCCACATACCTATGGACAGTGAGAAGTGGATCTGTGTGGGTTAGCAAGAGCAGATATTTGAGACAATGGCATTGGGAAGATAGGATAGTTGTTCATTCTGTTTTCTGGGACTGGAATTAAGGGGCAAGCGGTGATAATGAAATGCAGGAAATTTAGAACTGATAAAACAAATATATAAACGTATTTATCTCACAATTTGTGCGCAGAAGTTGTTGTCACAGTACATAATCGAAACCCAAATGAGAGCGAGAGTTGATTTCATCTAGTTTCCTTCTTAATAGACGGTTTTTCTAGATCTTCCTTTGCACTGATACCAGCAGTTCTGCAGTGCAGATAAGAGAATTAATCCACCTGAAAAGTTGTCCTTGTTTTGGGGTATGAAGCGAGGAAGGGAGAAGGTAATAGAGGAAGGGGTGGGAAAGAATAAGCCACTTGCCCAGCAGCAAGAAGGCCAGTAATCTGTGAAATCCAGAACAAACTAGAAGTTTCGCTTTAGAAATCATTGTACTACGTGCTCCTTTCCAGCCCTTGAGTTCTTTCTGATGTTTTTCTAACAGTGCCCACACACCAACCAAGAAATTTCCAAACCATTGTGTCATTCTTTGTCCGGCCTCTGTCACACATTCACAAACAGCAGGAGGCAAAATGTTTTGGAAAACCTATGTAACCCTATTTGAATTCTTCAGAACAGTGGTCAGGTTGCTATTGTCAGTGGAGCTTCAGTTTTCATCTGCTGCCAAAAGAAGGTGTCATCCATCTTACTCTTGACTAGTTTGTTTTTTTTTTTTTTCCTTTAAATATGTTAGGTAGCTGTTGGCTGGACTCTACCAGAGAAAATGTGGGTTTGGCGTTGGCGGTTTTTTTTTTTTTGGCCTTGCATCCAGTGAAGACTACGAGAATTTGCACTGCGATCTGACAATGTTGTTACTCAATATCATGCTTGCTCTTGTGACTATTTTTTCCCAGATATTTTTAGAGTTAGTAAGGTTTTAGGACAAGAGCAACAGTTTGGCTGGTCTCCATTTCTACAGCTGAAGTGTTCTACAGAACCATACTTAGCCTTTCTATTCTCACTGAGACACTTCCAGGCCTCTTGAACATTTATTCTTACGTTGTGAAGGGAAGCAATGACTCATAGCTGTGGATTCCCACGGGCTCAGGCCTTCTTGGGACTCTTCTTATCCTGTTGAAACTTTTTATGACTTCTCCCAAAACCCAGCTTTTATACTCTAATATAAAAATTCTAGGTAAATTTTATTTCAGTCTCCAGTTATTTAGACATTTTTCCTTTCACCACTTCCACACCTAACGTGTTAGTCCAAAGATCCACAGGAAAGGGGAATGGTACAACCTCATATCTAATAACCAAAAAAAAACCAACCCCAACCCACAGCATTTTGAGTGTACTGTGCATTGAGCCAGATTCTCCAAGTTGAAATAGGGGTCTGGAAGAACTCAGTTCAAGGATTATCAAAATTTGGTTCCATGGGGAAGGAATCATGATGTTACATGATGAAGTGGAAAGGTTGCTTGTCCAAATTTTCTTGCATATTTAGAAATGTGAATGTGTAGACAGTTCATACGAGATAAGAGACAAATCAGACTACTTTTTGCACTTCATGAACAATGTTCAAAATCTGTGTTCAAATGGACTGAAATGGAACATTTATCCAATAGATTTTTCTTTTGTATGTTTGAACTAAACCTCTTTTTCTTCCATTGAAAAAAAATATGCTTAATAAAAAGCTACTTGATTTTGTTGAGATTTTCCTTGGGGAACATTCCTTCTTTTTCAACCATACCTAATCAATTAGAACTGTTCTCCCATGTTTCTCAGAGGGATATAAAAAATCCCACAAGATGGCATATGTGCTAATAAGCTTGAATCATATTTATGGCTACATGCAAGTGAGAGTCAAGGTAGCTTCTTACTGTCAGATATTTTTCACTAAGGGCAAGTCACTTTTGAGAACAGTAAGAACGTGGACTCCAAGAGCAAGAAGCTATTCCTCTGAAAGATGTGCTGCTACCTGAACTAAGGGAAGGATTTTAGCCTTATACATCCTTATATACAGTTACTAATAACATATTAGCTCCTCACAAATTCTCTGAGACATGGAGAGGCAGCACTGGAAAGTACAGGACTCTTCTATTATCTCCACAGTGGAAAGCAGAGCTCTAACTGCACTTCAGTTATGACAAACAGACTCACGTCAGTGTTTTAGAAAAAGGTGGACTAATGCTGGGTCCTCACTTTGTGGTTGTTCCACTCACAGTGTTTAAGGCAGCATGCTAAAAAAGGGGCTGAGCATAGCTCCTATTGTCTCCATGTCTTGCCCCAAGAAGCAGGAAACCCCTTGACCTGTACCTAAAATCAGACAGCAGAAGTTGGGGGATACTCCTGAGAGTTCAGGGAAAGCCGCAGATGTACGCACAAGGTACAAACAGAGCTCTACTGTGGTGGTTTTGGAACAGAAGTTTGAAAGAATAAAGATGGAGCTGGTAGCAAAGAAACTTCCACGGAATTTGGGAAGAAAAACTTTATCTGATATCTCTGGGAGCCAAAAACCCCCCTATTTTTCTAGTACATTGATGATCCCAGTTTTTAATATCTTTGAAGGCCTCTTCCATGATGAGAGTTTTACTTGCAGCTGTCTAAGCTATTACCTGCTTCCAGCTTAGGATGAGTACCAGGTTTCCCACCTAAACAGGTACCTCGAAAATACGTTTCCTTGGAATGCTGGTAGTCTTCCTACTGGCGATGGGGTGAACATGAGACCTGCTCCTAGCAAACGAGTTTCTCTCTGAGGTGCCGTGCAGCTGCCACACGTGCCAGCACCTGCAGCCGTGCATCAAGAGCGGGATTTTTCCTCTTGACTTCAAGTCCTTTTGGATTTGTTACTGAAGAATTGCCAGCTCTGTTCTTTGACAGTGCCTTGAACTATGACTTCTTGCAGTGATTTATTTCCTTTCTTTAAAAGAACAGATTGAATTTTAAAAGGTATGTGTTCATTTTGATCTACAGTGTGGTTCTGATGGGGACTGATAAAACAACAGGCTGAAAAGTAAGGAAAACCAGCGTTCTTTACCTCTTTCTTGCTGTACAAACAGATCTGGGATCAGAATTGAGTCAGGAGTTACACAAAACGCTCCCTGCTCGATAGGGAAGACATTACGTGCCCTGCTATCGACTAAAATGTAAGGAATAGGGATATTTATGATTTTTCTGCTAGGAAATTACCTGATGAGATTATATTGTTAAACTATACAATGTAAAAAAAAGCGCTTGTATATGTAATACTGAAAGTTTGTATCTCCAGTCCCCACCATTCTTCTACTCTGTGCAATTCCTTCCATCTATTTAATAAGAAAAGTGAAAGTTTTCTGAAAATATATATTTTAGCCAACACCTGGTGAAAATGAAAAACATTTTGGCTGACAGCTGGTCCACTGGCAGAAAACAAACAAACAAAAAGTTCTGTTTTCTTGAAAAGAGACTTGATTTTGCGGAAAAGATTAGTTTGGTTGAAAATCCAATAGTTCAATGGGTAATTTTTTGATGGAAAATGGTGATTAAATAATTTTTAAAATAACTTCAAAGTCCATCACTCTCCTTCTTGGTTTCAAGGGACAATGCTGAAACTCTTGAAGGGTCCCCAGGAAGCAGACATAGCTGAGGAGGGAGGTATAAATTGCAGTTTATGATGTTCTTGTTAGTTTGTGTTTTAAAACAAATCCTTACGTGGGAGAAGCTGGGTAAGGCTGGCCTGTAGTGTGTCTGGGGGCAGGTTAGGTAAAGCACCTGCTCACAGGTGCTTGCTCTAAACGCAAGTGGAGAAACAGTTGAGAGAGGGATGGAAGGGATGTAGAGACTCTTATATTGTGTAATTTAGATATCTGGTCTGGTGTCTAACAGAGTGCCACATATCCAGGGGAAAATTAAGTCTAATTAGCATAGGTGAAATCAAGAAAGATCATAAAAAAATTATTCTGGGGAGAGGGGAGTGGTACCTCTTGGTTTCACAGGCAGAGGTTTAGGATTTCTGCACCTTAATTAGACGAGGTGTTATGGAGATCAGTGGCTTTCAGTCTTTCCACTTTGCACCCCTCTAACAATTTCCAGCAAGGTAGAAACTAACTGTATACTGAATCTAAACCAGTGGTTGGTAGGCTTTGGCACAGACATGGAAAATACTGATTACTTGACTTTCATCTGGGAAGCCGTAACCTTAGTTTGAACGAGACGACAGCGGTGTACGGGAGGAGCACTGGGCCCCCACGTGCTGCCAACACCTAAAGGCAGCGGCTTTGGTGGTTGTACTTTGCTGTGCCCTCTCCCCCCTGCAAGAGCAAAGGGCGGAACCGCTGTGGCGGGCAGCAAGGCTCTGCAGCGCCGTGTGTTGGGGTCCCGGCTGGCGAGGCCTGCGCTCCCCCGGTGGCTGCCGGCTGAGATCTCCGTTGCTGAAGCAAGGGAAGGCACCCCCCTTACCCAGCAGCTCTTGACCTCTGTGCCGAGATGAATAAATGTCATAGTAAAGTGAATATTAAATGAAATAAATATTCATTGGTATCTCCCTTTCACTTTTACCTGGGGAATGGTTGAGAGGCCGCTGGCTGCTGGGCTCCCGCGGGGCCTTGGCGGGCCGGGCCGGCCTGCCCCTGGGTGAAGAAAGCTGCGGCAGCCCTTGTGCCTC
>NW_010391471.1:73084-73557 GCF_000710305.1 Buceros rhinoceros silvestris | reverse complement strand
CCGTGCCACGACTCCTGCAAGTCCCTCCCCGCCCTGCTGCCCGTCTTCTCCCCTGGCTGGGGTGGCCAGGAAGACACAGCAGGATGCAGAACTGCACCGGGCTCTGGTCAGGCCACTTGCCTCCCGTCCCCCCATGGCAGCTCTGGGGCTTTCCGGAACTCAACCCAGAAGGCTCTTCCCACCACAGAGCAGGGCAGACGAGGCTGCCCACTACTCCCCAAGCCTTTCCTCAGGGAAGGCTGGAACCGGGTGAGCTGCTCTTAGGGTGTCTGCGCTGTCAGTTTTCCGGGTGTCAACCACTGTCAGATATGGGTGAGAAGGGAAAAACGGGCAGTGCTGTGAGCGGGGGGGGCCCCACTGTTTTATCCACCCAGTGGTTTAAATCTGTGCTTCACGGCTCTGCCTCCTGCTACGGAGAAGGCGTTTGTCTTGCTGCCGGTGAGGCCGGGGGCTGCTGCGGAGTGTCAGCAGTC
>NW_010391471.1:37958-72938 GCF_000710305.1 Buceros rhinoceros silvestris | reverse complement strand
CCCCATGTGCCGAAGGTTTGTTGGATGGCGACTGTTTGTTTAGGAAAAACAAATGAAAAACGCAATTTAAAAGTGATTTGAAACGTGTATGTTGGTCCTATGTGCTGAATAAAAGCTGGCCCCTGAAAGGCAGGGAAGGAGTGTGCAGCCCAATAATTAGAGGCCCATTGTCATGCAGATGTAGAAGGGGGGCTGCAGGCAGTGTCTACGGGTAACTGTGCATCTGGATTTTCCTGACATTCAGAGGACTGGCCCCGCAGGCTAAAGGATGTTCAGTTAACACAACCTTCCCTATATGTAATGGAAGAAATATTGTGGCACGAGGGCTGAAGACGGCGTTTTCCAAAGCGGGGTTTTGTTTGTGTGCATTAGTTCTTGGGACTGCACAAAAGGCATCCCAACAGGAGCCCTCTCTGATGCTGAGAGGAGATAGATAGCCCATCTCCCTTTGCATTCAGCGTCCTGAAGGCTCACTTAAATAATCTCTAGAAGTTAACTGGATGAAGAAATGAAAGTTGTACCGTGGTGTACAGGTACAGTTCTTTAGGTATCAAAGCCTTCTACGCTTTCATCAGGGACAAAGTCATTAAAATATCAAACTGTGTTTGATACAACAGTGTTTCCCAAAGAATACCCTTCTGGAAACACTGATTGTGCTTCGCTCCAGCTTTCACCCAGGAATGTTTTGTATGTTTCACAGATCACAGTGTAATAGGAATTATTCTATATACACTTTTAAATTGTTTCAAAAGAACCAGTGTGAACTCGGAAGAATCCAATATTTTAAGAGTATTTTTTTTTCTATTCATCTGTTATTCAAATTTTTGGAAAATCGGCAAATCAGAGAGTTACCTTAGAAACAGTTAGTGAGAAATACTATCAGAACAGTTATCCGGGAAGGAATAAAGTAAATTATAGACTGCTTTTAATTTCAGTTTTTCTTGTTCAGAATTAAACTTCATCAATTTGTAAACATCTAGTATATATCATATGTTAGGATCACAACAGTGGATGAACCCTATTAGATTAAATGCCTTATCTACTATAAAACTTTGGTAAGGTAACTGTTCTCTTAAAGCAAGCGAAAGTGTTTTTATGTTCCGACATGCTGCTAGAAGTCTGAGTTAGTTTTTTTCCCTAGAAATTTATCCTTTCCAATATTGTTATTCCCATTCACCACCCTGCTTCTGCTATCATCAGTGATGTTTGCAAGGTTTATTGCCTTAAGCAGTATCTACAGATGCTATCATGGGGAAAATCATTATTTACATTTCCATAATTTAGCCAATATTTTGAGAAAGCTTTGGCACTTAGGAAGTTTTTTTTTTTAGCAGATAATTCTTTACCAGTTCATAAATGCCTGAGCAAATTAATTCATACTGAAATTACATAGCTGTTTTTTGTGTTGTTTTTTTTTTTTTTTAACAGATGAGGAAAAAGAAAATAATAGAGCATCAAAACCACACTCAACTCCAGCTACACTGCAATGGTAAGATGACTTCTAAAAAAAAAATCAAGAAAAACTGTTAGTGTTTTTTCCTATACTTTTTCCAGCTGAAGCGAATAGAGGTTTTGGACATCTTACACAGTTCTGAAGATATTTTCACTGTGTATGCTTAATCTGCTCATTAGTATCCTGTACAGCATTTCTCAATGACTGTCTTACTCCTAGGGGATTTGTTTGAACATAGGAAAGCTCTGATACAGTTTAGAAGATCTGCTTGGCATATTTGTTTGCCACCTTGCTAGCTGGTGATTTGTTGTTTGTCATCTTTAATATATTTATGACGAAAAGAAAACTAGTACCGAGACTTTTTGCTCAAGCTCACATTCATTTCATTGTATGATGAAGCTCACCTTTACCGACTCTCACTGAAATGAGATCTCTGTAGTTTAACATAGAAGACAACAAAAGAAGAGAGTGAGTTTGAGGTTTGGTTTCCCTTATAAATTTAGTGAGGGGGAGAAAGGAAGGGTAATCAAGAATAAAGAAAGAGAGGATGTGGAGAGGAAAATCTGTGAGTTATTCTGCTGTGCTGTGAAAAATAAACAAGTGCTATTCATTCTGATTTACAGCAGTATTTTAGGCTGCAGGTTCTATAATGTTACTTATAATTCTGACATCCCTATCCCTTAGGCTTTTGTTGATTTTCCCCTTAATTTAGGTTTCTAATTCTGGTTTAGCTTTCTTAATATTGTAAGTGATCAAGCATCTTTCAGGAGGTGCCTTGTGTCTGGCAGAAGAGAGCTATAAAGAAGCCTCGGAGCTTGCTTATCTGAAAACCCATACTCTTTAGCGTGTGTTAAGTCGTTTAAAGAAAGGCCTTTACTTCACCTGTAAGTAACTCTAATAGTTTTGTGGATTAAAAAATAAGATTAATGGCAATAAATGTGGGGGTTTTAGCAAAATTTTTTTTCTGCTTCTGTCAGTCTCTTGGGAGGCCTAATTGAACAAACAGCAAAAATTAATTCATTCAGTGAATTTTACTCTTTTATCTTTGCCTGTGAAATTCTGTGATTCTGTGAAATACGCATAAAGGTATTTGGATTATTTAATCTATATTACCTTTCTAAAGTTGAACAGTTAAATTCTAGATTTAAAAAAACCCCCGAGACCTGCAGGTTGGTGTAGAATGGGTTGCTGCAACTATTCGGCGTTCTGCCTTGCAGAAACAAACAGACGCTTCCATTGGAAATGATGAAATGTGCAAATATATAGAGAGGCATTTAGTTCTGAACTATTGCTTCTTTGTACCTATTTGCATCAGAAAAGTGCTGTTTTTCAGAAGATCAGGAAAAGCGAATAAAGAAAGGGAGTGACAGAGAGAAAATTATTAAAATAATAGTGAAATGTCATAGGGGTATTATTTTCCATTATTCATCCAAGTCACTTCAACACAGTTCAAACAGGGTAACAAAGAATACCTAGCTACAGTAAAACAGCAGGCAGGGCTTACCAGTCCCAAATTCAGAGCAGTGTTTATTTTGCAGTAGAGTCGGTTAAGAGTCTTTTCCACAGGAGCAAATAACGTAGTAGCCAAGAAGTCAGAGTTAATTAGAACACGCCAATGATACTGTTCCCAACAGAAAACACGCAAATGCTGTAAACAGTCTTTTGCCAAATACTTTCAAGCTTCCTCGGTCATAAAGGTTAGTAAATCCCTAAACTCCTGGGATATTGAGCCCTGCTGGAATGCAGCGTGCACGCTAATGCTCATTCAGCAGTGTTTGCAATAGAATCCTAGAATTTTTTATTCTGAAAAGGCTGCTTACATCATCTTCTTTTCTCCCTTGCTAGTGTGCTGGCTTACTACCTGTCTGCTGTGTTACTTCTCTTACGCATTTAGGTAGGTCAGACATTCTCCCTTTGGAGTCTTTTAGAGCATCTGCAATTTCCTGATTCAATTTTCCTCCCAAAAATACATGAGGGAACAGAAAGCAATGAAGTTTTCAAGTTTAATTTCTGCAGCTGGCATCAACCTAAATTATACAATTGGCTCATCTATTAATACATCTATAGTTAAAAGTTTCCCAGCTTAGTAGCCATACCATAGAACAGTTTTATGGTGGTTTCCATACGCTTTTCAGCCTGTGTACCGCAGCTTTGAATTGGTACTTCCTGGAGAAACTGTGATACTGGGTTTGATACACTAAATAAAACTGAAAGCTCAAAAGTTGTGGTCAGAGTGCTAAAGCAGTAAGCTTGCTTTGTGTGAAGATGCCATGTTTCCGATGTTCCGGAAAACCAGAGCCTTCCGCATCAGGTTATTTGTACTCTGGTAGCACCCAGAAATCCATGGTTGTTAAACTATTGTGGTCAGCACTGTACTAATGCTGCACTGAGTGCTTCCTGTAGGTTTACTTTTACATGTTCGGCAATTTTGCCTGCTCAGCCCAAGTTTTTGCACGGACAAGAAAGAAAAAGACTAAATTTACCTGGGTGTGTCTCAGGTAAGCATATATTCTACCCTCTTACAGGAATCTTTAGACCAGATTCAAGTGATGGAAGTGGTGGGGTAAATTATTGACCAGATTTCAGGGTAAAGTACCAAACTTGCCTTGTTCTGGCAAATGGAAGCACCATGGCTGTCTTCAGCGTCTGGTAAAACTGGTCACGTTTTTACTCTTCAATGCTACTACCATTTACAGCTAATGAAGGCAAAGGAGTGTTGGAGAGAGAAAGAGGAAATGTCAGTAGTAAGGAAAAAGAAGAGGAGGGAAATAGTAGGGGAAGTGAAGCAAGACTATGTATATTTTGTCACACAGTTCATATTGCCTTCAATTTCGTTAGTTATATCTGGTCTGGCACCTTGATGAAAAGCAAACAACATCAATCCCTTGGGATCTATCCTTAATGCTCATGCCTCTCCGAAGGCGAAGTACATTGAACACTACAAATGAGGAGGAGGAAGAAGTTGCTGAAGATGCCAAGAAACATATCTGGCTGACTGTCTGCCTGGCTAAATATCCTTTTCCTGGAAAGAGGAACGATGTTTTCATTTTGTTTCGTTAATGACACAAAATTAAGTGAAAGGCCTGGCAAATGCACCATTACTGCCAAATACACCACAGTCAGGGAAATGACATGAACTTGAATTTGACTGTTAAGGCATGAATATACCAATACTCCATATTCTGTCTTCATCCTATGTTCCTGTGTTCACTATTATCTATAAAGCTATAGCTTGCTAAACACTTGGCTCTAAAATGTTCATGACCATTTCATTAGTGAACAGATTTCCCCCAGATTAGTAGTTTCTCAAAAAATTGTTATAAGGCATCAAAATGGATCTGTTCTAGAATCCTTTATGTGATTAGCAATGGTTAACTTCGCAGTTGTTCTGTTGCCTTCGTATCTAAGAACAAGTCTGTAACAACACTACAGACCTGGCTCTGCTCTAGAATAATCTCCTTTAATCTAGAAATACAGAAGTATACAAAGAGGGAAACAGTAATAGGGACAGATAAAATTGACATTCCTGTGGAAGGATTGGGGGTTGTATTGCTATACTGTAGTGGTACAAAAGATCTCATTGTGAACTACTGCGTTTCACACAGCTTTATTAGGACATTTAGAACTTGTTTTATATATATATGTATAAAATTCCTGATAATGATTTGTTAGGTGGAAGATTGAGTTCATTATCTTTCTACAATACTGTAGAATGAAGCTGAATTCAAAATATGATAAAGTTGTTAAATGAAAGACAGGAAAATAAAAGAAGTGGAGCAAGATGGGTTTTTGATCATTAAAAAAAAAGTTCAGGTATAATGGAGCATTGTTCAGCGTCAGACTAATGACTCTCTGTGAAAGAGAGGAGAAAAAGAGAAAAAGTCATCAGATATGAACAGAAATAATTAACTGCTTTTCTTTCTGTCCTGTCTTGGTCACGGAAGCTGACATTCCAATTAGCAGCTATAGTATACAAACGAACTCTCCAGGTTTTGAAAGGAGGTTTTGTTAAAGCGCTATGAATTTGAGGAAAGATGCGGTGATGATATTTCTGTAGAAACCAAGGAAGAATAGATGTTGCCCATATGAACCAATTCCATTCATCTAGCTGGATATCTTATTAAAATAGTTTGCAGTCACAAACGATCATGATAACTGAAATGGAAGGTAGGTAGGTCCTGAAAAAGGCGATGAAGGAGAGAAACTAGCTATTATTTGGAAGGTGTTCTACAGCTATCAAATAACAGGGGGTTATTTATTGCAAAACTGGAGCTTTTGAGAATATGGATTAATTTTCTAATACACTTAAGAGGAAGCCGCACCTGCCACCTTCTCCTAGCCAGCAAGGCAGACAAGCACCCAAGTAACTATATATGCATATTAGTGACACCATGGATGTCAAGATTAATTATGATTTAAAGTTAAGTGTGCATGTAAATACCTCTTGAACTTTATTGGATCAGCAATTATAAAAATGTCATTTCACAAGAATATTTCTTCCAGTCTATATGTTTATAATGAGCTCAGTTTCTGGTTTCTGATTTTAAAGATGAAGCATAGGCCTATTCATATATTTGACGCATAATTTAAAGTTTAGTTGTGTGTTTGCATTTGTAAATGAATAATAAGTTTCTAGAAGGCAGAGGAGGATGCTATTTCACTGTTTTATTCAGCATTGTATTCAGGTCGTGGACTCTCTTTTCACTTTGTCCGTAAGCAATAGCAAAAAACCATTATACAAATATGATTTTGTGCACACTCTTGAGTATTTGCAAATAACTCGCTTTAGCCACATCTGCTTCCTCAAGGTAAGGAATTTTGCAGCTGGGCAGGACTGAAAAGGGCGTCATGAACCAAGAGTGTCCTGTAAAGAATGAGAAGATGCTTTCCCTCAGTGAAAGTGTTTTATTTCGTAGTTGTACGTCTATTTTTTGATTACAGGATGCTTTTAGGGTATAACTGGTTACTAGTATATTTTTTCCCAAAAAATAGCATTTTGGAGCATAGTCAAAACCCAATATCCCTTTGTGAACTCCCAGCTTATGTTTTTGATAGCAAGTATGAACCAAATGAAGCAAGTAAGTGTTATGGAAGTGAACTGGAAGGAGCACTTAGGAAAAAAAGAGAGTAAATTTAGTAGGCAAAAGGAACCAGAATGTTTGGTCTTAGAAATGCAACTTTGCATACTGTTTACCATACAGGACATCCAACATACTTGCAGTTCTCTCTGATATTTGCTTTCAAGGTTGGAGGAGAACTATGAGATTGCAGAAGGCGTTTGCATTCCTCGAAGTGCTCTCTACATGCATTACTTGGACTTCTGTGAGAAAAATGACACGCAACCTGTTAATGCCGCCAGCTTTGGGAAGGTGAGTCCAAACAGCTGCATGATGCCTTGAGCTCTCACCTAGTTCAGGTGAATTTGGATTATTGAAAAGAATTAGTCATCATTTACCATTACAGATAGAGGTATATGAATCGAATCTCTTACGTATTCAAGTCATTGAACAAGGGCTAAATTTTTAAACATTTTGACAGTTGGAATAATTTCTAATCACAACTAAGCTCCAGAATGCACTTTAGATTTTATGACTTCAGCACCCATCCTAGTTAACATGGTGACATCCTAGTGACATGGTATACGATATTGGCATCTTGGAAGTAGAATAGAAGTCAGTGAAAACACATCTGCATTGTGACCCACACTGCTTTAACAAATATGTATTTTTTTTAAAATGGAAGGGCTAAATATCAGACGTTGAATTCTGAAGCCTGTCTAGGCCATTCTTGTAAGCATCCTTCAGGGATCCCTGAATTAATGATAACAGCCCACACTGGCAAAATCACATAGTAGAGTACAGTGCCTCCAGGTGTGAAAGTCCAGGACGCATCTAACAGCATCTGTTTGGCAGTGCGCTTGCAAGCTGCCAAGTTATCTCTGTGCTGTGATTCCTTGTGCTTCCACTTTCCAGACCAGTTCTAGTAAGAGCGACTGCAGTTAGCTCCAGACTCACAGTGGAGAGCGCTCCTAGCCCAGGCACAACTGTGCATTGTCAGATGTGAGCAGTAAAGCTCTTATACTACACACCACTAACAAACATTAATGGCTGGCTACGATGTTGCATAAAGTTCATATTTTGTATTTGCTGGTCAGGTAATATTTTCCACTCAACGAAAAACAAAATTATACTATTATATTATTATTTTTTAAATAAACCCAAAATTTTACCACAGAGTGTGTCACAGGCCTTTAAAACTTATAGGCTGTGAAAAGAACAAAGTGTAGAGTTTTGGGTTTGAAACGCTTGCAAGCATGAATCTGACACCTATTGTCCTGCAAGCTATTCTCTTCTAGTGTTTGCAACATTTGTTCTATAGATGTGCTGGGTATTCAAAGAAGGAAAAACGTTCCTACAGTAACTGCTTGTGTAAAGAGTAGGTGAATGAGAAGAATGTATTTAATGAGCTGTCATTTCCTGCAGTGCGTGTTTATAAGTAGAGTGTTTAGCAAGGCAAGTAAAATGTACCGTGTTGTAACATTACTATGTTTGCTGTATCTTCAAGACCTGCATAGATCAGTTGATTCTGTGTTAGGTTTCTTTAAATACACTGTATAAGTGTGAATGAAATCTTTCCTAGTACATATTATTGCTACCAAGTGGTAAGTATCATGGCAACATGTGATGTAGGAATAGTGAGAACAAGAAGCAGATTTCATGCAGGCTAACACATTTGGAATGTGGGTAAAATTTACATGATGCTACTGTTGCTGCTGCTAAAAACTTTAGTAAATTGTAAGCTGCAAAGATCCTGAAATTATTTCACCAGAACATAAAATTACAAGGGACTTTGATTTTCAGTATGGAGCAGTCTTGTTACACTGTAACTCCATCCTCCTTCTCCCCTGCCCCTCATACACACATCTGTTCATTGGTAGGACTACCTTGACCTAGCAGGACAGTACAGTGTCTTCCATCCAAAAATCATGGTATTCCAAAGTGTTTTTCATGTGCTGTGGTCCAAGTGTTTTCCACTTGGTTGCAATAAACTTCTGAAGCAGTGATGCACGGAATTTGTTCTTCCTTTTTGTGGAGAGGAAGCCACACAGAATCATCCCAGTCTCAAACCAGTGATTTTGGATCTGGGAACCAAGGCAGAAACTGGTGTGTACAGGAACTTCACACAACACTGGCACAAACAGTGAAGTGAAACATGCTCCTGCATCTGCAGAGCCTGGAGCAGACCCCAGTGATTACTTCCAACCTATTTTTGCTAAGGAAATGTACTGCACAGTCATGAAGATCCGTGAGGCAGACACCGCCTTCATTGAATCAATAGCTTGCAGTCAGCTTCTCTTTAGGAGCAGATAAAAGGATGATGTCTTAGCGAACAGAGTCGCTATCATGCCTTAAATACCGTATTGGCCATGTGAATTGCATAAATGCCTCAGAGGTAGTGCAGTGAAATATTTGAGGGGTTCTGCACTACGCTGCTGAAACAGAGACCTTGGACATGTTTGTCCTCATTGGGAATCATCAAGAGCCCTGCAGCTGTTGTCTCCTCCAGAGAAAGGAGTTAGTTGTTCTGTGAAATTGTAGACAGTTCGCCTTTCAATAGAGCACATTGAATTTATGATTAATCTTTGAACTTTAGCTCTGTGGGCAATGTTAAACATTTAGTCTTTTTCTTTAACAGACTGGTAGTTTTCAGAAAGAGACATGGAGTTCAGCACATTAAACCAATCTGTAATAAGTAACGTCCTAACGTATTGTTACATACTCAGTTACGTCTTGATTAACAGAATAGTGTGGATTTCACTTTTAAAGATACTTCTGGAGACATACGAATCTTGACTGAAAGTGATCTTTCCAGACTAAGGTTTTCTAGACAACACTTCAGCCCATGTGTACTTCCTAAGCCTGATGCAAGTCTCATATATCCACAACAGGGCATGGCAGGTAGAACAGACATGTTGTTCAAGAACCACTGAACTAATGAATCTTGTTTCCTGTCATCTCCCGTGTTCCCTAAATCCGCAGCCTTACCTAAATCTTGCATAATATCTCCATGTTTCCCTGCAGTGTGTTCAACCATTTCCAGGTCTTGCTTCTTTCAGTTTTCTCACGCATCTGCTGCATCTTCTTTTTACATTATTTTTAGATTCACACATGCCCGTCTGTCTACTTACCTGTCTCTTTTTCTGTCCTCCCCCCATGCCACCAGCTGGGCAAGAAGCAGCAAAAGAGGTGGCCTGTTCAGAGCAACAGAAGTGCTGACTGGTTGCCTCATACTCAGGGTGTCCAGCCAGGCATAGCCAAATGCCTCAACTAAAGCCTGAGCTTTCTCCTCTGTATCGTCCTCAGCATTAACACCAATATGCTTTCACTGCTATCCAGCCATCATTTTCTGTTAAACTTCTAGGACATGGACTGGACCCCAGGCATTTGGTAATACTGAATTAGCAAAACAAATGTTGGTCTGGGTGGTGAAGAGATTAACAGAGATACAGCAATATTTCCCTGAGGAAACAGGCTAATGACAATATAAGTAACAAGAAGAAGAAAGAACAGAATTACTGTATAAATAAGCACCTTTTAAAAAGCAACTTATACTCCCAAGCCACTAAAAGTATATATAACTGCGTGCCTCTCAGCTCTGTGCTGCAAATGCCTTGGGCTCTGCTCCATGGTCCCAGAGAGCAGTTTAAGGAGTTTCCAAGTGGAAGTTCTGCCACTGCCTGCAGGTGTACGGGGTTATTTTCTGAGGAAAATGTTAACATAAAATGCCTGTGATAATCAATACACTGAAGTAGGAATTATGGCGGGTGAAGGCTCTGACTCATCATTCTCACAAGGCTTAGTTGCAAAAGCTAAATCATTCTGAATTGAGGACTTCACTGAATCAAATAAAAACCAGGAATGTTTTTAGCACTTCCAAGCCCCTCAAGTATCTATTGCGTATGGATGGGTATCATAATGCTTGTTGGTTCTCTCCTAGATGTAGCAGCTGGTTTGGCAGGTCTTTGTGCTTCTCTTTCACTTTTATTTCCAACACTGATTTTTGTTCTTGTTTCTTTCGTGACCCTGTATGAACCTTATTTTCTTCATCAAGCGCCTTGAAGATGTAATCTTCCTCCTCTGCACCGATTTCCCCTATCCTCCATGTCCTCAGTTCACTGCTTTAAATTTACTATGCAGTGCTAAGTCACTGCCTGGGCCCTGTCACATCTCTTAGAACAGAGTTTCGTGGTGAAAAAATGCTTTTGCATCCTCCTGAAGTGTTCTTCCCACAACTCCCATATGCCCCCTGGAGGTTAAATACTTTTCTCTTTTGTTTTTCTTTTTTTTCTTCTGGTGCTTTCCTGCCATGTCTTTTGACAAGCAATAATAAATTAATATTTGAAAAGGAACACGAAGGATGCTGACACTTTGCAGGGTGATTCTCCCAGCACGAGGTCCCTTTACATCACTCTGGCAGCATAAAGAGGTTTAACAATGGATGCATGCTCACACAAATTTTAGAGCCTCTTTGTTGTTCACTGACTGGCTTTGCTGTAAGTGAAAAATAGATTCCAATAAATCTATTTCACTAAATAAAGAAGGGTAAAGTCCACAATAGATTTGTAATATCAGTTAGGAATCAGTTTACATTTTGGACCAGCATTTTCACTGCATTTCCAAAAAATGGGCTGAGGCACAGTTATACCAGCAGAAAAGTGCTTTTTCCCCCCAATTGTTTGCTTTGCTCCAGAGAGGCACAGGCTGTACCAGCCAGAGTCCTCTTTTATCACTATGCACTGTTTCTATGCCCAGAAGTTTTGCCAGCAGGACTGTTCCACCAAGCATGATTAGCATAAACAGAATTTACAGTTTAATGCTGTCATACTATATATATATTTAATGTTTAAAAACGATGGACAAGTAGCCTTACTGAACCTCTTTGATAATGACATTGCAATGTGATTGCATCGTGATCTGTCTTTGTACTGAAATACACACATCTGGAAATTGCCTTCTGTGCATACGGAGAAACTTCTCCTCAGGATGTATTTTTTTCCCCCTTTACAGTCAATTTGCTCCAAGGTAGCCTCAGCAGTAACTGGTGTAGCAAAGCCAAATTTACTTAGTGCTCTAAACCAGCACTTGCTTTATTATGAGCAGTTACTACAAGTGGAATGTTTTCTTATTAGACTTTTTTTCTAGTCAATATAGAAAAGCAAAATAGAACTGGAGAAAAATCAATCTAAAGCTGAAGACGTGTTTTCTGTTATAGCATCGAAGGACCATATCACTCTATCAGCATATCTGAGCAGTCTCTGGTTCTCCAACAGTTAAGGTTCCTGACTGGAGGTCAGTCAACACCAGTGCTACTTTTCTTCCCGATCCAGAATCTTCTAGGCCAAACTCCCCTGAGGAGGCCATAATAACATAAGAACCACAGAAGCGAGTGGTGATACTGGTGTGGGGAACAGGGTTCCTATAGTGTAGCTGGAAAGGCCTTTGCCCCCTTAGCTCTGCTTCACTGATCCCTTGTTATTATTGCAGGTTGATGGTTATTGCTTTTTTCTCCTTGAGCTTCAGGACTAAGAAAACCAGCAAGGACACTTGGGTTTCTTTGGAGTGACTTTTCTTTTCCCCAAGATTTGCCCTCTAGCAAAGGGATTTTTACTGGCTTTGCCACTTCAAGCGTCTGGCTTATAGTTAGGTCTTCAGGATGAAGTAGAGCGGCCTCCGGGCTGCTTTACCTCATGCCTTGTCAACACATCCTAGGGGCTGTTCTTACAGCACAGGGCCTGCCAGAGTGCAGGGATCCTGGCGCTCAGCCTTTTCCCACAGATATGCTGGGTGATGGCAGTAAGCATGCTGGCAGCGGTACAGAGCAGGGAGAGTTGTGCAGGGTTTTAGATCTACTTGGCTTCAGCAAGTCGGTACTGAAAGTGGCTGCAGCTCAGCTGAGTATCTGAGTCAGAGAATTTGCTGTTTGCAGCTTTGTTGGGAGGCAGCAATCTGTTTGATCGTGCCTTAGGCTGAATTCCATCTGGCCAGAGGAGCTGCTGAAGGAGGATATTGTTGTACATGGATGGGTTTGAGAAGAAGTCTCCCAAGTTTCACTAAAGGGTCTGATTCAGTTGGAGATCCTCATGGAGTCTAATCTCCATAGCAGGCAGAATTGAGCACAGACATTAGAGAAAGAGCCACCAGGATTTTCTGACTTGCTTTGCAGTATCAGTTGAGACATCTCGGTGCTAGCAACAAGAATTTATCCTGTGGCTAGACCATGTCTTATTTCAGAAAATTATGAAAGTGAGTGGAGAAGTTATTGAATCTAAACAGACAAGAGATCTGGGGTCAAGAATTGAGTATGTATTTGGAGTCTTCTCTTCTCTAGAGTCTTGTCTCCAGTCATCTCTCCAGGGCCATGCAAGTAAGAAGAAAGGAGGGGAGAGTGTATAGACACCATCATACCTCTTCTCCTTTTCTTTGCACAGTCTGATGGGTTTAAGGGGCTGGAATGGTATTCTGTAATGGACTAATTTAATTATGCCCTTTACTATCAGTGGATGTTTCTTGGGGGAAAGCTTTCTCACCATTTTCCTCAAGGTAGTGAGGTGTTAAGCCAGATCCAAGCCATCTTTGAGCCAAAAGGTACTTGTTAACACAGGTACTAATAATAACAGACTATCTCAGGGCAGGATTTTCAAAACCATTGAAGCAGATGGGGAAACCCCAGAATGATCCAGCTGGAGCAGTACCAGACCAAAGATGAATGAACGTAAAAATCCTACACTCATCACATATGATTGAGGATATCAGTGTTGTTTATGTTTCACAGCAGTGAGAACAAGAAAAGCATAGCTGTGTGGGAGTGTAGTTATATTTGGCATCACTGGTTTCTATCATGTTGCCATGGCAAAGAAGTTTAAGACTGGAGCACTACAATAGAATTTGGTAAATAAACACAGGTCTTACGTGACTTTGTAAAAGAAAAGCATGTCCTCTAGATATGGGACTTGAAACCTGAGCTGAGATAAATAAAGCCAGGCCCTGTTACGAAGAATTGTTATCAGAGGAAAGAAAATTTATTCCACCACATTTAGACTCCCTCTAGAACCTCTCAAAGCAACAGAGCCTGTAGCCTGAAATCCATTTCTCATTCTGGCAGAGTGAAAATTCTGGGTTGCAACTGAAGTTAACTTATTTCATTACTCAGGGAATTTCTAGAAACACGGCTAGGAATATCTCTAATAGAAAGGGACAAGAGTCATGAAGAATAACAACCCTCTAGAGCAGATGCACTAACAAAACAAACAAGCCTTTTGAAAAGTAGCAATTTAAATTATTCCAGGGAAAAGACATCTAAAAATTCTAAAAGTCATCATCTGCCTGTTGCCCCCAGAGCAAAATGTAATATTTTGACACAGGGAGGGAGGAAAAAGTTACTTTGGAGGTTTCCAGACATCTCTGGTTTCTACCATCCTTATTTGTCAGCATAAAGACAGATGCATAAGATGATTTATAAGATGGTGTTTGGCTCCCTCCCTCCCCACCCCTCCGCCCCCCGATTTGTTTTGGTATCTCATATCATTGAAGAATTTAGTTGGAATAACTGGGAAACATGAAGTTCACCAATTGATAGTGAATACTATGTGGAGTGATGTGATGGGTCACAGTGTAAGGGATGAAGGCAGAACAGACAACGCATTCCTCATTTTAAAGCTGGGGCTGGCTCTGCTCGTGTTGGAATGTCATAGTGCTGGAGATGTGAGGAGAGTTGCAGAGGCAAAAATTACAGCTGGCAGTAATCAGGATGAAGAAATGCACCTTTGCAGCCATTTGTGGGTAACAGAACAGCTCTTGAAGTTAGCCATGTCTAAAGTTAATAGGTTGTGCGGACGACAATATAGATGTTTACAGAGGAAGTGCATTTTTCTAATTGTTGTTCATAAAGCCTTCTGTGTTTTGCATGGATGCTGAAGGAACTTAATTTTTATTGCATTATTTTAAGAATGACAAACATACAAGTATTTATTTATTTCAAGTTTATTGACACCTCTACCAGGTTTAAAAAAACAAAATAGGATGAAAATCCTGTTAGCTCCAAGATATTGAATGTTATACTACCAGCATTGTAATCTCAGTGTGAGAGAATGACAGAAGACTTTTCTTTCCTGCATTCACTTTGGCGTATATATATATACACCCCCTATATACCCTATGCATTGAGACTGAAAATGTTACTACCTGTAGGAAAGAAAAATGTCCCCTAATATTCTATCTGTGCAGGAGTTCGTAAAACCAGGTGTCAGGATTGTCTGCAAAAGTGTTAGGCAAGTGCTGACCTGGGTATACAAGTCCTTTGAATATATATATGTAGTTTTATAATGTAATTACTTCTGTCTGGCTCTTATGTATACATTAGGCAATCACCAAAAGAGCTATGGAGTTGCAAAAACATAAGGTAGTTCTTAATATATATTTTTTTAATCAAGAAAGGCATAAAAGATTCTATAGGCAGAAGGCAAGATCAGATCTTGAGCAGAGCACAGAGGAAAGAGAGGGGGAACACAAGGAGTTTAGCAACTGAGAAGCAAGTCGAGGGAGCATTGGTTTCTGAGGCTAATATAGCAGGGACAGAAGTTATTTGCATGTGAACTCTTGGTCTACCTCTGTCTCGAAACCAAAAAGCAAAGTAGCGCAAAATAATGCCTAACAGTCAAAACTGCCACGTAATTTAAGTGGAATTTTACTTGGAAAATGTAAACTCAGATGTAAAAAAAATGTAAAAAGCAGATTTCACAGGGCAGCTGGATTTGTGGTCACTTTGGAGAAGTATGAGATGAAATTTCGGTTCCATTGAAGGACAATGGTAAAAGGCCCGTTCACTCCAGAATTCCCTTGGATACCACCCATGAGATCTTTTTACTGCTGCTTCTGTTGAGGAGCCAGCGCTGCTGTGAGAACAGGGACTGGGCTTCATTCAGAAAGCAGTTCAAACTGCGTGGTCTGGTCTTGAGCCGTTTGCTTGCGCAAGCCCACTACAGTGATGAAAGGAAAATGATCCAAATTGTTTTTCAGATCCAAACCTGAATTTTCATGCCTGACAATTAGGAACCACCTTCCCCTGCACCCCAGGGGTGTAAAATTAAAGTAAAATTAACTCATTTCCTCTGTATGTCTTTAAAAGTTAATAAACATGAAATGCAATTATAATGTTTTTTATAGGATGACTTTTCAGGCTGAAAGTATGATTTAAAAACCAACATTCTGGACCTTTTTTCCCATTGATTTCATCACACAGTGAACTCCACTTTGTCCTGCCTGATCTGACTTCCTCTCTCCTTTCAGGGAAATCTCACTGGCAATATCACTGCACAGGGATTTGCATAAACGTAGTTGAATGTAACCAATTATATGGACAGCTCATTCATTTACTACTTTGTTTTATTCCAAACACAAACATAAATACCCATGATCATGTATACGAGCATCCAAGCATGAGTATGCCATGCTATACATATTTTATGTATGCAGCATTAGATCAAAAAGTCCTGACATTTTTTTCAAAGGTTTGCTAGATTTTTTTTTTTTAATTATCGGTAAAAAATATTTTAAGAGATGCATACCTTTCAGCTGTATTCTGAAAGGTGTCTCTCGCTGTTTAAAATGTACTGGATTTAAAAAAGAAGCAGAGAAAGAAAAGAAAAAGGGATCATCTGATCAACTGCTCCATTATTCCTCTCTTTTCCTGATCACCTCTGCCCTGGTGTGTGGAAATTGGCTGATTTATTTAAATCCCAGGAACTCCCATGGCATATAGTTCATAAAGTAGCATTTACAGTCTGCCTCGTAAGACTTCAAAACTACTAGAAAGACTTGGAAGTAATATGGGTTCATGTTGTTCCAAAAGAAAAAATAGGGTTAAATTATCTCTAATATTAGGATTTAGTTTTGAGTCTACTGCTGTAAAATCAAGTTTTGGAGAGGAACGGTATTTTCTGAATGACAACTGACACCAAAAAACAGAAAAAAGAAAAAAAAAATCCCCTAGCCCCTAAAAAACATCCTCAGAAAGTAGTTCTTCAACTCTGCCTTTTTTCCCACAGCCTTGTGGAGCCCCCAACCCTGTCTGCAGAAAATGAAAGAGAGAGGGGTGGGATTAATGTGTAATTAAAGGGAATTTGGAAGGCTGAGATGTTGCGGAATGTTAGATCAGTAGCTGGAACAGCATGTGGTGTTCTTTAGGCAGGCTTCATTGAATCCATACAAAAAAAGAAAGAAGGGCTGCTTGCCTGTCTGCTCATTTATCAAACAGCTAGGCTGAACTTTCACAGCTCCACAAAAGTGTTTTACTGTTTGCTGAAGTTTTGCTCCAGAAATTAAAGCTGAACAACCTAGCGACTCTGAGTCTATGCTGCGTTTTTGACATCAGCCATGTTGTGCAAAGCCCTTGGAAACCAACAGAGGTCGATTTTTACATGATACAAAGGGAAGATGATTATACATCTGTTAAAAAAAAATTACTGAAGAAATTATCAAATATGCGACATTGTAATGTCTTTATTTATATAGCACCTTTTGATCCAAATACATGTTCCAGAGCTTTCAGTCATCAATCAGGATTAAATATTTATCATGGTGGCAAAATGGCTAATGGAGAAAAAAAAATCTATATTATTTAATCAATTTTAATCGACGTTTTCTTCAAGTTGAGCAGTTTATATTCCATCTTGTATGCTTGTTTTTCTTTAACACTACTTAATGTCCCCCCCAAAGAGGAAACATTTAGTAATTTATATAATGAAAACACAATTAAAATAGATTATAGATTTTTAAAAGGAAGAAATTCCTCTTGCAAGTGAATCTTTAAGGCTTACTGCAGTCTTTCTTGCATGACTGTTCCGATGGAAGAATTTTCCTCCTACTGCAGACCACACTGAGAATCAGGTTTAATCCTGTGAGGTGCTGAGCACTGCCTTTTCAACAACTA
Source organism: Buceros rhinoceros silvestris (assembly GCF_000710305.1). Lineage (NCBI taxonomy): Eukaryota > Metazoa > Chordata > Aves > Bucerotiformes > Bucerotidae > Buceros > Buceros rhinoceros. Next base: position 55,498 of record NW_010391471.1, on the reverse strand, counting down.
CAGCGGAGGTTTTTCATCAGGACTAACCTAGCTGACAGAGGCTCTGATTACTGAAGGCACAATCTACATTCATTCATCTATTTCCATAAACGCATATGGTTCTCAAGTTTTGTTGTGCAGTAGCAAGGTTCTTTTAATCTCTGCTGACAGACTAGAGTCCAGATTCTAACAATACCCTGCTGTTTCTGAGATGCACTTGTTTTCCATAAATTGATTACTAGCTATCTTTACAAATACAACCATGAGTCTTCCCTGGTAAGAGTGGTGCCCCTGTCAAATACCCAAATCATCTTTTAGAAAAAAGGAGTGTTTAATGGCAGTATTGTGAAGGTCTTTAAAGAATTTGGACCTCCAAAACTCTCTAAAAGAGAGTGTCCCCTATTTGCAGAAAAACAAATTTTGTTGATCCCGAAAACCGACAGAAATAAATAATAGGCCAATTTAGATTTTAAAGGAAATGTATTCTACTTCAGTAATATCTGAAAGTTTTTATCTAAATTAATGGTAGTTAATGGAATTATACTGAATTTTAAAGTCTCTTTTTCCTCTTTAAATAATGTAAAAATCAAAACCTTTATTTCTGATTTCTCCTGCCACGTACTTTGCTGACATTCCGCTACAGTTTTTTCTGCTTTTTTGCCTTAGCAGTCTATATTAAATTAAGTATTAGGAAATGTGCTTTTCAATTTTTTCTAATAGCAGTTTTATTTATTTGCAGATAATAAGGCAACAGTTTCCACAGCTAACGACAAGAAGACTTGGAACCAGAGGCCAATCAAAGTAAGCAGTGTATGGTATTATTATCATCTCACACAAGGTTCCATATGGCTCTGGCCTGTACTGAAGGGAATAGTATAAGATCAGGGAATAATTCATCCAGTAGGAGACGTAAAACCCAACTTTGATGGAGGTCACATTGTAGTCTTTACACTGTCTTATTGATTCAGCAGTGATCTCACAACCGTAATCTAATGGAGGCCTTTTAATGATTTCATCAGCAATGTTTTCCTTATTGTTCCTATAATGTTTTTCATTTCAACTCTACACACTGTAAAGGACATTCTCACCCAGGAATGATGGAACTGCTGTTGGAGGCTGGGAAGTGACAGTGGTTAACATCCTGTTTCAGCTTAGAGGTCAAGTGGCAGAATGTTATCTGAAATTGAAGTAGGAGCATACATTGGCCTAAACTGAAATTGTCCACAAACCTGGATTTAACCACCATTTTTTCCTCTGTAATGAAATCCAACATATCTTTAAGTAATCAAGGAATTGGTTTATTGCCTTACTCAAAAGATGGTTCTTCCTGAAAACAGTTCTAATTCCAGAATAAGAAATTGAAAGAAGAATTTACTTCCTGGGGTACTGCACTTTTCCCAGTTGCTTCCAAGATGTGATTCTACCAATTTATAAAGAGGCTACAGTGATATTTTTATACATTTTTCTGCTTGTGGACTCCATGGAATTTTTCTAGTAGAGCTTTGGATCTTTTTACAGCAAACATAAGCCCCCTTAAAAAAAAATTAATGTATACAGTTGCTTTTCTCAAGTGGCTTCCACAGAATCCTACAGGGTAGTCTGCTGTGAATCCCAAGTGGAAAACTATGGAGGGGGAAATGAGGCAAAATTTTGCTGGTAAATCTTCCCTTTCAAAATGAAGCCTAGAAACACAATGTTGCTAAATGCTGAGAAACAAACAATCATATTGGCTGGAAGAGACCTATAAGATCATGGAGTCCAACCTTACACCCTGCACTGCCAGGATGAATCTCCCTCAGTACCACATACACATTTTTTAAATACTTTCAGGAATGGGGACTCCACGGCAACATGCTGTGAGAATTGAACTTTCGTACTGAATCTAGAATGACCCATATTTTAAAGGAAAATAAGATATTAAGATGATAAAAGAAATGTAATTAAAATTAACTTTACTTTGCTCGTGTAACAAATGGTCCATGTCATGTATCTCTTTGACGGGACCAAATGTCCTTCCCCCTTCTTGAGATTTTCCTAATTTTTATAACTAAGCTTTATTTTTCTAGAGCAGCCATATTTCAGATGCTAACTGAAGATTTGAAATCTCTTCCCAAACGCAAATTCAGTTCAACAGCATACTAGAAAAGCATGACAAGATGAGACTTAGAGGATCAGGATTTAGCACTGAATATAAGTTCTGTGGAGGTTCATACAGCTGGAGTGAAAGTGTGCAAGTTGTTTTATGGAAGCATTCCATACACACTGAGAATACACACTGCTGGCCATCACATCACTCTGACATTGGCTATAACTTGGTTATTTGTCTTCCCATTTAATGGAAGGAACGATCACTCCAAGCTGGAGTCTTCCCATAGCTCCAGGAGTCTCTCAGAGGGGCGAGATGCTCTTGATCTGCTGACTGAAGGTGTCTCGTGTCTCCAAAGGCTATGTCTCTTTACTCTCAATGAGGCTACAAATCAATGAGATGATATTTTTTGCATCTTACGCCCCAAACCTGCATGCAAATCAGAGGGCTTTTCAGGTCACACACTGCTCTTGTGCTGCCTTTGCAATGGTACTGCTCCCTATCTAGCAAATAAGAAGAGAGTTCTGAAAAGCGTGCAGTCTGTGCTCTGCAAAATCCTTGGTCCTTGAGAGTCCCTGGTAACCCCTGTGAGGGAGCTCATAGACACTCAGCTTTCATAGCCTCAGTAGGTATGAAACTGAGTTCTGTTCCAGAGAGGATGCCTACACCTTCGCCAGTGGCTAACACCCCAAGAATTACAGCATACAGAGGATTCTTTCTCATTCGATTCAATGAAGAGGAGAGATGTAAACATACACACATTACATGCACACTGTACTTCCTTGCAATAAATACACTCCTTGCTAGATCCAGCACAGCTGTAACTGAGCTCTAGTTTTGTGTTCAGAAACATCTGACTGCATTCCAGTTAAGCGTTACGTGAAGAAATTACTTCGGGCATTAACACTTCAGTCCCTTTATCGCCAACTGTGCTGACTGACTGCTGCCAGTATGATTTTCATTCCTCTTCCCTGCTACTGTCAAAGGAAATTCAGCCATAGAAGCGGTTAAGATTATCTGACTTCACACTGTTCTGCCTTCAGTCTTTTTATAGCATGGCTGACTTGTAACATTACAAAGTTCAGACATACAATGGTGCTATACTCTCAGTCATCAGTTGTGAGGCTTTCTTTTTTGCAGTTGGGTTTATTGCTGTAAGCATGCAGCTGTTCTCTGTCGCACTGAACTTAAAAAACAGTTCCACCACTGGTGAGCCATGAGAAGGCAGCTAAACATAAAAGCCAATTTCTTTCTGTACTGTAGTTTAAAACTCTTCAGCTGTGTGCACAAGAAGTTAGTTAGACTGATGGAAACTACATGGTGGGAAAGGAATTTTTCTTCTTTTGAGAGTGCTGCAGATAGGGGATCCATGAGAGCAAAAAAGCATTCCACTATTTACCACAAAAATTACTGTGGTGGCTGCATGTTATTCTACAAATCAAAGTTTGAAGCCCTATTTATTGAATTAAGTTGGATTTCTTTCTGATAGAAATACAGAAAAATGCTTGGAAAAGAATCTTTGTAAAGTGCACTAGTGAGATTTTGTCACTTGCGATGGTAAAATTGCTGAAGGAGGAAGCTATCAGGAAAAATTTTGGAGTTAATTTGGCTATTGCTGTCTGTATGATTTTGAAGCCATCATCTGGAAAATTCTTTTATGTAGTTTGCTGCCAAGAGCAATATACCAGAAATTAAATAATGCACAGTGAAATTCTATTACATTTTCCAGGCATTCATCTATTTTTTTTCTGGAAGTTATTTAAGAGAAAATTTGATATGAGACTGGCCTCTGTTTAAATTATACAAACCTCTCAGTCCATCTAGAAATTTTGCAATCCTGCTTGCTGTGACCTTTTCCTTTCTCCCTGCAGCCTGCCCCCCATCCCCCCTCCATCCCTTCCCGCAGCAATCTGTGGTGCCAGATCCCTGTAGCATTTTCTTTTGCTCTCGTCAACCTCAGCCAACCCCAGACATACAGCACAGGAGGTATATGAGTTTTATGGCTCTTACATGCAGTGCGTGCATGACAGCTGCTGGAGACAAAACCAGGGACTTGAACTGCAAGCTGGAGTTATTACCATTCAAGCTAAGAAGCCAAACTTCTTCAGCTGGCATTATGACCCCAGTGTTAGCACAAACTTGCCATTAAGTACCTGTAATAGTTTAGGACTAATCTGGAGCCTGAGTTCTGCTGTGGAATACTTATCGGCCTAAGCCCTGATGGGCAGATTTGGAGCCAATACAGTGGCTTTCTAAGGTGTTGAAGCTGGGAAATCCCATCCATACCATGTCAGCTTAATGTTTTGATAAATACTGAGTTCAATACAGCTTTTATTTTTAACACACAATATGGAAAGTCCTCAGTGGGCATGGCAAGGGAGCCACATACTCGAAGTTTGCTACAAGTCCCCAGGCCTCCCCTCAGCCCATCTGCTCTAGTAGACAAGATTAGGACTTCCAGCTCTTGGCCACCACTTTCTAGTGGAGCTTATGACATGCACTGAACTGTGGGTGAATGACTGTGAGTGAAAAAAGGAAAAAGGTCACCTGAGTTAGTTTAAACTACTGTCACTTAGATGCTACTCTTTCACTAATTCAATTGATGACCTTTGTAAAACCAATCGATTTTTCCTAAAGCAAACTCAGATCCATTCAATTGAACAGATTTGCTGGCAGCGTTCTGAAATCAGTAACTGTCTGGGGAATACAACAAACATCCAGAGATGGTAACTTCTCCTGTCACCATAGCAGGATCCAGAAGAGAGTGTCTAATCATGGTCTGATAGGCTTTTGATAGCCCGCAGGAGAGAACTGGAAGATCGACTACTGTCACTTAGATGCTACTCTTTCACTAATTCAATTGATGACCTTTGTAAAACCAATCGATTTTTCCTAAAGCAAACTCAGATCCATTCAATTGAACAGATTTGCTGGCAGCGTTCTGAAATCAGTAACTGTCTGGGGAATACAACAAACATCCAGAGATGGTAACTTCTCCTGTCACCATAGCAGGATCCAGAAGAGAGTGTCTAATCATGGTCTGATAGGCTTTTGATAGCCCGCAGGAGAGAACTGGAAGATCGTTGGAAATTGCCTCTAGGAAAGTAGGGGGAATCTAAAGCATGTGAGCAATTCAATCTTGTGATGCCTTTTGTAATAATTAAAAATTTAGCTGATGGGTTGGTGATGCCTACAGCTGAGAAACAGAAGTACAAGTTAGAAAATTATGAAAGTACTAAGATTACCTTTGCTGCTGTGATGTAAGAATTAGACTGGGTAATCAGTGCTTCCATTAACATCTATAATAAAGCGAAGTTGTAGCACAGACTTGTGGCCACCAATCCATTTTTATAGTACAGCCACACTGTAATTCTGTAATTCCCACTGTGGTCTGCACAGACAGACTTACAGTGTTGTGTAGTACCTCTTGCTGATTGACGTCCAGTGCTGATGCTAAGTTATGAAGCAAATAATTTTGAACTGTATGTTTCCTACCACTCATTGCTGTCCAGTGCCAGCCTTTTTTCCCCCCCTCTCTTTTCACTGAAGTGTTTTCAATTTTTGAAACATTTCTGATCAACTCATTTGCAGTAAAGATTCATTATTTTCAGGGATCAAACCAGTCCTCAACAGTCTGAGAATCAAGGAGCTGAAATAACAACAGAAGGGCAAGTCCAGAGGGTCTGTACCTCTTCTTATTGCTAAACTGAAGGAGCAGTTGCACAACAGAGCACTGCCAACAAGTAGCTTTAGGATGTTTTGGGGTTTTTTATAAGAAGAAAAGAAATGGAAGTCCATTATTTTCCTGCCCTGCAACAGGGTCAGCTTTATCAACTCTGAAGAGAGCTACTTTTACCAGAAGGAATGAAAATTCAAAGCCCAGTATATTACAGCAATGTTCTGCTATTGAATCAATGCTTGTTAATAATATATAAACTATGGCATACTCTGTTTTGCTGTAGAAATCATTAGCATTATCATTTTCTCTTACCCCCATTTTTTTCTTTTTTTAATTTTCAAACGATTTGCCTTATAAAATATACATCTCTGTGTATCAGGTACCATTATTATGGAATTGCAGTGAAAGAAAACTCCCAGTATTATGATGTGATGTATTCTAAAAAAGGAGCAGCCTGGGTCAATGAAACAGGAAAAAAAGAAGTAACCAAACAGACAGTGGCGTATTCACCACGATCCAAACTGGGAACATTACTGCCAGAGTTTCCAAATGTCAAAGATCTAAATCTGCCAGCCAGTCTGCCTGAGGAGAAGGTAACATTTTGGAAATCTTTTCTTGACTTGTCTTGGGTTCTTTTCCCTGCTCTGGACGAAAGTTTTATCTCAAAATACAAAGACTTTAAATTAGAGTAAGTTTAATAATGCTTTGACTTCATTTTGGGGGGACTTAATTACTTCATATAATAGGAAGAAATATCTTCCCTTAAAATAGGAAGCCAACATTATCGGCTGTACAATATTTCTAAAGCCTGTCTACACTTTCTTTAGAAGTTACATTACACACAATTGGTGAGGTTTGAGGGTAACTATTTTTAAATATGTTATAGCCCTTTAATCTGCAAACATATTTAATCGAAAACCGAAAAACAATTCTGATACTTTCTTGAGCAGAGAGACAGTGCGTTTCTTGACCTAGACTAGAAATGAAGAGAATCCTATCTGCACACATGACAAAAGTGCTCTAGCTTCTCTTGGTTGAGCTTGCTAGTTTTCTGATGCTATTCACATGTGTAGTATCAATGTAAAGTGGACAAAAGAATAGGGTTTTATAGTTCTTTATGTCCTAATTAGGGCCACATTCTCGTCTTTGATCTCACTGAGGCTTTTTGCTCCTCTTACATTTGAAGAATCCCCATTGACATAGAAAAATCCATGAATTCTAAGGGAGAATTTACTTTTAAGAAGAAAACTCATCTTAAGCTAATCTAACTAGCCTAACTAGTCTCTAACTGATTTCATTATTTTTGCAATTATGCATAGATAAGAAAAAAAGTTACTTTTTTGTAATAGTTTTTCTGATTTTTTTAAAGCAGAATGATCTTTTGTGTGTCTCCCTCTCATTCTTTTTCAGGTTTCTACCTTTATTATGATGTATAGAACTCACTGTCAGAGGATATTAGACACTGTAATAAGAGCAAACTTTGATGAGGTATGGTTAGAAGCTACAGCGGTAGTTTAATGACACATAAGGTATTAATGGATCTGAGAGCTTATTTTGAATGTGATGTTACAAATCTATGGAATTGTGGTGGCTGATTCTTTCATGAGTAATGGATGATAGCTGTACTTGAGTACATAATATGTGACCAATAGCATTAAATCTCACTTAAAACACTGTGAGTTAGGGGAACAAAAGCAATGGGAATGTTTTTGTCTTTCCATTCTCCAGCAGGATTAAGGTAGCAATATCCCCTTACAAGATGTGGGACAATTCTGTTCTTAGAACTCAAGGAGTGTGTCCACCACCACTTTTCTAAGCTTTAAATTGGAACTGAGCTCTGTTTGATGGAATTCCACTGCGTGTTCAGCACAAACCCAGAGCAGGTGCCACAGCCAAAATGGTGGGCTCTGCTGGTATGTTAACATTGTCACAGGGCAGTGGGGGTTTACAATCTCCCAGATATCCCAGAAAGCTTTAGCTGAAGTCTCCAATTGCTCAGTTGAACTACAGTGCAGCTAGGAACACACACTTCTCAGCAGTTGATACCATCCATTAGAGATGGATAGGGTTTGTACCTGCTGCATATCTGACTGGATCTGAGGGGGTTTTGGCAGTGCATGCGGACACTTCTATAATTAGAACTCAAAAATAAAATGTTACTGGAATGCAAGCAGGTTTATATCACATGTGGAGAAGGCCTCTAGTCCAGGAAAACAAATCTGACCATAAAGATGCTGAGGGCCTGATTCAAATACGACATGGATGTCCTGGAAAAAATGAAAGGAGAAGGGTCTTTTGACTCCGGCTTCTGAACAATGTCAAGAAATTCCCTGCTTTTCTTCCTCTCACTGTTTAATTCTCACACTTTTCTGGTTTAAAGCTGAGGTTCATTTAAATCATTGTACCCAGTCTAGATGTTTCCATGTGAGAGAAATATGTCACACATATTCAGGAAGTTTTGCTGGATGAGCCTCAGAACACTTTCTTAAGAGCAGGACGTTATATTTTATTAGGAAATATGATTGTCAGGATCAATGGCGGGGAAGGGGCTGAGCAGCAACAATATGTAAATGGCAAATATTCTTAACTGCACCTGGTGTGGTTATTTCAATACAGATCATGCACAAAAGGTTATCCTGGTGTTCCGACTCCTGTAGAACTGATCATATTGTTCACTAAATAACATCTTTGATTTCTAAATGAAAATTTTCAGAAGTATATTTTGTTGTGTTTGAAATCTCCCCATTTTCTTTTTTTCCTTTCTCCATTCTTTCTCCTCTTTCCTTCATAGTGGAGGAAAGAATAAATAAAAAAGTAGTGTTTCTTTCCAAAATGAAGAAAGAAAAAGGTATATTGACCCCTATAAGCCATGTGCTATCCTCCTCTCCCTCCCTGCACCAAGCCCTAGATTGCATTCCTTTGTATACAGGGACAGAGAGCAAAGAGAGAGAGAAAAAGGCTTGACACGTGGAAGCCAAAGAGTTACACTCACCAGCCACTGATGGAAGGTAAAAATACAGTGGTTCCCATGGGTCTCTCTACTATAGTAACAAAAAGACAACCTGTCACCAACTCAGAGTGTCTCCTCACCCTTTGGTTGATTATCCTGTTGTGTGCTGCATTACAGTCTAAGCCTACCTAGTTAAGGAATATGCCTTGCCTGTGCTGTATACCATCAGTCCAGCTCTGGGGCTGAAACAAATGCTAAGTAAGCAGAATCATTTAAAGAAAATGGTATTTGTGGCCTTTGATTATTTGAATTTAAACACCCCTGCTTCTACTTGTGATTGCAGGTTCAAAGTTTTCTTCTGCACTTTTGGCAAGGGATGCCTCCTCATATGCTGCCCGTATTGGGTTCTTCAACTGTAGTGAATATAGTGGGAGTTTGTGATTCAATTCTGTACAAAGCAATTTCTGGAGTTTTGATGCCAACAGTACTGCAAGCATTACCTGACAGGTCAGTATAGCCACTTTCAGCTCAGCTGTCTTTGTCATGTCTTTTCCTCCAAGAATGGCACCAGTTCTCAGAAAGTTGCTTGCTGCCATTTGTTTCCTGAGTCTAAATCACAGCATCAGCTCAAAGGAGTTGTGGAGCTGACACGTTCCTGAAGAAATACTCAGATTTTGACACAACTTATATTGTAAAAAACCTGGGGTTTGGGTTGTTTTTTGGTTGTTGGTTGTTTTGGGGTTTTTTTGTGGGGGGTGGGCGTGGGGGTGGGTTTTGGTGTGGTAAAGGATACTGCCTTATTCTTGGTTTATTAACATGTCCCAACTTTCAGGGAATGTCAGAAGTCTGGAGGCTACAGAGTGCCACATTGACTTCTGAAAATTTCAGACACTTTCCTGCTAGTTAAGGGTTAGGGTTCAGTATTAACAGCATTCTGAGTTATAGTGACAAGAGGAGCTGTCCTGGCAGCTCTGTTTGTAAATACTCACATGCGTATTCAGACACTGCAATTGGCAACTGAAGCATTTGTCTCTGTATACACATTTGGAACTCAATTGTTATTCTGCTTGCCAGGAGTTAAAACATGAAGATCATACTTGTGAAGTCTTGGACAAGTTTGTTCAATTTAATTACTATCCTATGAAGAATAGATGTATGTTTATTTTAGGATCACTGTATTAATATTAAGAAGTATTTGCCTCTTTTGTTTCAAAGCTAAATCCACTTTTCCAATCCATGTGGTAGATCCCAGCTGTTTCCTTCCTACCTAGAGCTCATGTGAGTCCAAAAAGTCTTGCATATACAGGTAAAGCAGGACAGAGATCAACAGTTCATAGCAAAAAAGTGTAATCATTGAGTGCAGTCAACCTGTTTTCCCCTTGGATTTTCCTAATATGAGCATAAGGAAACTCTCTTTTTCTAAACATGTGTGTACCCTTTAGTAGTATTTGACTGATGCGTTCCAGAGGTTGTGCAATTTGTTAAGAATATTGTTCTAGGAGTTACTTATTGGTGCTGTATATTCGGCCCTCAAGATTTCAAAGCGTCTCTAATCATGGCAAATGTTTTCAAAATGTTGTTTTGCTCTCCTATGCACACTACATGACTGCCAAAGTACAGGCAAAGGATTATTTTCCATGAGGAACCTGTTAAAAGCATGAGCTTTCCTTGATAAGACATGTACATTTTTACAGGCTCCTCACTGCCCCCTCCCCCCCCCCAACTATTTCATTGGAAGGATTAAACAGAACAGCAGTCCTTTTCTCAAGCTGCTTAGTGCTTTCATAGCAAATAAGGAGAGACTCGAGTGTGAATATAGACTTTTGTAATGCATATAAAGGGCCAGATTGTGGCTATTAAGCCATAGCCTGCACTGGTGGGGGTGAAGAAGGGTCTCATTGCAATGGAAGCTCCTGAAGAAAATCTTGCTGACTCAGCCAGAATCCTCTGAGCAACTTCCTGGGAGCAAATATTGGCTGTCCAGAAAAGCCACTTTTTACTGGGTGCAGCAGTTATCCTGCTAAGGTGTCTTTGTGGAGCAGAGCAGGCCTATGGCCATGCTTATTTTATCAGCTCTGTTCTCGGTGCGGTGTGTTAGTAGTACAAACAGAAAATGCTGCCTGACTGAAAGAGGGTAAGTTCCTTGAACCTATTCTCGCTCTCATATGCGTATCTTGAGTGTTGCTACAGGCAGTGCAGCTCAGTCTGGCAGAACCAACTGCTAGGTCCCCTGCACAACATGCTGCCACTTTTCCTGGAAATTGTTGTTATATGCTGAATAATTCCAGGAAGGGCAGAATGACCTGCCTACCAAGTCTAGCAGGAAATGATGCAGCTGTCAGGAAAGGGTAAGAGAAGGGAGAAGAGAGAAATCTCACTTGCCTGGGAAAGTTCCTGCCTGTGCAGAGCTAAGCAGACAGGTCCTGCTCTGTCCCCACTTCCCCCACCTGTGTGGGGTTGGCCTGGAAATTCCTCCCCACCATCATCACCCACTCACTGGCTCCAGCCTGCAGCGTGGTTGGTTGTTGTTTCACTTGCACATCTCTGTGAATGTCCATATAAATATGGGCACAGCTGAACTGAAACCCAAAGGTTGATCTATTGACTTCTTTAAATGGTTGTGATTTCATGATTTTATGTTTGTGCAGACTGGGAATGATTTGACTTCAAGCTTAGATGTTTGTAAGCATCCAAGCAGTGCAGTGCAGACACTTTGATTCTTTGTGAGGTTTTGCACACAGTGATAAGTTTTCCTTTTCCTGCAAACATTTTCAGAAGTTTTTCTTCATGCCTACAAACCAAAATATGTCAGCACCTCCGCATAACAGTGAGTTGTAAATGACTCATGGTCTTCACACATTCACAGATTTTATAGTGTAAAGCACAGCATAAACAAGTTCTGATGCAGTGATTTTTCTTTTCAGTTTGACACAGGTGATCCGAAAGTTTGCAAAGCAACTGGATGAGTGGCTGAAAGTAGCTCTCCATGATTTACCAGAAAACCTACGAAATATCAAATTTGAATGTATGTATTGCCCAATCTCTCTCCTATTAACCTGGGATGTATGTAGTGTTTATTGATTACAAATTAATTGGAAGTGAGATTAGTATTCTTTTAAGAACAAAATCCCGTTACCATTATAAATCTTGCATTCAGTTACAATCTCCCCCTGTTCATAAGAACCAGTTTCATTTAGTGAAATGAGGCACTGCTCAAAATGAAAAGAATTGCTTTTCCTTTCTGGTGGATTCTGATAAGAAATTAATTTTGTTGATAGTAAGCAAACATTAGGGATGATATTAGGCAAAGGAAATTACTAACCAAACCTTTAGGCTGGCACAACTTGAATACAGCTTGAGGCCCTTACTCAAAAATGTGCCAGAGTTAAAAATAAAGGAGATCAAATTACCCTGTCACCACAGGAAAGGGCACTAGTCCTTTTCAGACATGCTTTGTAGATGCCTGCAGTGCACATCACCTATTGATAAAGCCTGCTTTATTTCACGGCTCTCAGTTCTTTGCCTTTCACGAGCACTAAATTCCACACCACAAAGTTAAAGTGGAAAAAAACCCCACCCTAATTTAGGAGAAGGATTAACTGTTTTGATCAGCATGGAAAATTAGGTGTATATTTTACTGAGAATTGTCAGGATGTAAGTCAGAACAACTAATTTTAGGGGGGTTTTGCGTAGTTCACTAATTTATTTTAAAAGTTACACAAAGTCGGAGTTGACACTATGCTTTATCACATCTTTGTCGGTTCAAAAATATTGAGAATCTGCAACACCAGAATCTTTTCCCATTCTATCTGGAGAGAAAAACAGACAACGCACTCTCTAGTCATTCTCAGTCTGCACTCCTTAACTGTCTCTGTGTACAGAACAGAGGGAAAACCTACTCTGTGGCCATGTCTAAGGTCTGTTTGGATAGATCTGTGAGTCTTTGGTATGAGGAAAAACTTGAGAGCATCCAACAGTTTACATGAGCCTTTGTTGTTTCTGCAGTTTTTTCCTTCTCATCAGAATTTCTGGTAGTGTACAGAGTCAGCTGAGGTACTGATAGGTGTAACTGCAAGCCTTGGTCATGTTTACAGTTCCCGCATCATAGATTTCAGACAAAAGATGCACAATACCACATTCTATTACAAGTCTAGGAAGGTCTGTATTGGTTAGAAAGAACTAAAATAGGAGCGGAGGACTAGAAAGTACCTCGTGGGCCATATTACCCCATAGTTATACTAGTACATCATGTAATTTCTTTCAGAATCTTTAATCAAATTCTGTATTAGATTTTATCTCCCACTAGTCCAGTCAAAAGACTCCTCCAAAACTTGTTCACATTAAGACTTAGAAAACTTTTCTAATTTCCACGCATAATTTTGCTATCATTATTTTATGCTCACTTGTTCTTGCACCAACATTTTTCTTTCTATTAAATAGTTCTTTCTGGTCTTCAGTTCCTTTGTGTATCCAGAGAAAATCTGCTATGCTGGACAAGCAAAGCTCTTCCATTGTCCTCCTTATTTTTCTTGTCATCTCATTATTCACAGCATCTATAAATCATTGCTTGCAATACGCCTCCGTAAAACTGATTGAGCATCCAGATTTAAGGTTTTAGGTCAAGGTTTAAACTAAGTTAAAAGTGGGCTTTTTGAATGAACTTTATGTAGCCACAATTGTATATAGGAGACTGGATATATTTTATTCGTTCATTTTATTTTGGGTTCTTTGTGGTTTTTTGGGGGGTTTGTTTGTTTGTTTTTTGGTTCTTGTTTCTTATATTTTCATAAGTAATTTTCTGTGTTTAGCCCAGTATGTAAATATGTATCTCTTCTTTCCTGCAGTGTCCAGAAGATTCTCACAAATACTCCGGCGACAGACATCACTAAATCATCTCTGCCAAGTAAATATTTCAACTACCCAAGTTTGCTGAATGACATTTTTACTGACTTTTCAAATAATTTTATGAACTGGCAGGCTGGGCTTTACTCAAAGAGGAAGAAATCATGCTAGCAGTTTGTCCCAAATATTTACTGCAACCATCTTTATAAAATCAAAAAGCAATCAGCAAGAAATGCCTTTCTAGACAACTGGCAAACCTTCGTCATTAAATTCAGCAGGGTACTTTTATGAAACAAAATTATTATTTGATTTGAAGAGATGATTCATTTTCAGGAAATGAATGGAATATATTCCATTGATTTCAAAGCAGTTTATATTAGGCCTACTGCAAAATAAGGGAAATTTCTGTATGCCTGACAATAAATTCCACATCTAATTGTATATTATATATAAAATTCAAATTAGGTTTAAAAAAAAGTTAAAACACTACAGTTTTAAATAGAAATTTTCTTGCAAGCATAACAAGTGAATTTAAAAGCTACTCAGAAGCGGGTTTTTTTCACCAGTTAATTTAGATCACAGTTACCTATCAAAAAAATCATGTGGCCAAATTCTGTGTAGTATAGAAAGGAGGGAAGGGAGGAAGAATGCATTGAATTCGTTCATGTTTCCCCCATGTACTGGAGCAGACAGTTTGTTTTCCCTGTCACACTGAAAGCTTCACTTTTGGAAGGTGTATCCAACACCACAGGTTAACCTTGTGAGTTGTAAAGCCCACAGGAAGAAACTGGAGAAAAACCCCAAACTCCTGCAAAGGCTTCTTTGTAGATTTTTTCCTCCATTATTTTAGTGGTGGAAGTGGAGACACCAGCACTACCTTTCTCCAAATGTGGTAAATCATCACTGAAGTTCGGAGGTCCACAGTGATTCAGAGGAAATTAAGATGCAGAGACCACAACCTTCTGCATCAGACCAGGGATCAAACGGTTTACTCACATGAAGGACTCTTCAAATGTGTAATTTCCTTGGGGAAACTGATAACCTTAGTGGGGGTTATCATTTCTGCTTAACTTACAGAGATCTGGTGTATATTACATGACCATGACCTTGTGTCTCTTCCTTTCCTCTTAGCCCATCCTCCCCATCATCAACAACAGACCCCTGTCTCAACCAGCTGAGAGGCAGATCTGATGGGGAGGCACATGTGCGTTAACGTTTTCGTGTAGCTGAGGGAAGAATAAGAGTCTTCATAGCTTGAGAAAGGCTGCAAACCTGAGTGGGGTTTGTTTGGTTTTGGCTTGATTTTTCATTTTTGCTTTTTGGCTTTGAACTGAAACTGGTTAGGAAAACAAACAGAGCTGTTAGAGATTGAGGAGCCTAGCAACAGCACCACCAGATTAGGGATGCTTATCAGGGTTTGTGGTGAATACAATCAAAATACTTGCAGTTGATTAAAGTAGTCAAAGTGACTTGGGAGTTCTCAGTCATTAGAGGGCCCTGTAATGTCCATAAGACATCGAGTTGGTGGGGTAGGGGTCCATGAAGGGAACCAACTTAGCAAGCCTAGCTAAGGAAGCGTAAAAGGGGATAAAGCCTATTTTTTAACCTAATAAGCCATGAACTAATAAACAGATTGGTTTGGATTACAGGCATCAAGAACGGTGATCCACAGTGCAGACATCACTTTTCAAATGTTGGAGGACTGGAGGAATGTGGATCTGAATAGCATTACCAAACAAACCCTCTATACTATGGAGGACTCACGGGAGGAACACAGAAAGCTCATCATACAATGTAAGACAGAACCCTCAAATAAAGCCAGGTCAACTTGGTTTCCTGTCAAAAATAAAGCTCAGTGAAAGTAACACTGTTTTTGCAGCCACTGGTTTGCTAAGAGGGTTAAGTATGGAGACATTTATCAAAATGTAAGGCAAAGCCCTGTCAAGGTCTTAGGTTCTGAGGCATAGATCTAGGCACTCTTCCTTCCATTAACAAGTTTCTTTCTAGTATCCAGCACAGGCAATGGCACAAATTCAGGAAGATGTTTTGTCCACGAACTTGAGCAAACAATCCAAGGAGCTAACAATTGAATCTGATAGAGTCCAATCTCTCCTGCTTTAGAATTCCAGAAGAGTTGTCTTTTGAACGGCTTTGACACCAAAGTGGCTGTGTATTTGAGTACCTTGCAAACTTATTTATAAAAAGCTACATTT
Organism: Buceros rhinoceros silvestris; assembly: GCF_000710305.1. NCBI lineage: Eukaryota > Metazoa > Chordata > Aves > Bucerotiformes > Bucerotidae > Buceros > Buceros rhinoceros. Next base: position 39,749 of record NW_010391471.1, on the reverse strand, counting down.
TACACTGTTTTCATAAACAAGGTAATTTGATGAGGTAAGCTTTCACCCTGAACTTTTATGAGTAAGCAGAAGTCCTATATTGAACAAGCTCATTGGCTAATTTAAATTCTACCTAGTATAGAGAAGGGCATGAACTCAAAAGTGCCTTTGGAGATGTTGGCAAATTGGTTTTAGAGTCAAAAATCTTTTGCAAATATAATATTTAACTTGAATTACCCAGCAAGTGTGTGTGGTTGTAAGCTTCGTTGTAACCCTAAGCTCTCTGAGTTTGTCCCTGTGAGGCACCAGAGGTGAGGAGCTCTGTCTTTAGCATCGTTCATAACCTTACTTCCCTGTGAACCCACCTGCTGTATTGCCATCTCTCTTCTGAGGAGGACCAGTCATCTTTTATCCAGAATCAGCCTTAATGGGGAGCAACCCGGGCAACCACTTGTGGGAGCTCTGCAAGGGTAGGTTTGCTAGAAGAGTAACTCTTCCAGTGAGAGGCTGGAAGAGGAGGGGTCACACCTTCACGGGTACTGGACCCTGCAAGGTTGACTTTGACATTCACCCCACCGTGTTAGCACTAGAAGTCTTCTGCCCAGTTTAGGGACAAGCCTTGCATTCTTTGTTAGCTCTGTTTTCCAATGAGAGGTGGTTGGTACTATTTCCTCTCCTTCTTGAACTCTTGGTTCATTTTCTGCCGTGGCCCTCTGCACTTTTGGGGAGATAGAAACGACATGGCAGCAGGGAAGGTAACATATAATGAGTCCAGAAGCCTTGTGCATTCTTCTGTCACATTTACAATATCTACCCAACATCCTCCCACTGGCCAAAAAAGAGACTTCTCAAAGTTATAAACCCTAATAGAAGCAACAGGTTTGGCTCTCATTCAGAAAATCCTTACTGTTTAGGAAAGCTTTTTGCATGTGTGCTAACTACTTCAATGCAAACTTAACTGTAATAAAATCAAATGGAATTTTCTTGAATGTTAATGGATTTGAACACGTTTTTCCATATTTTAGGCCCATATAGTCCAATAAGCAATTACTCAGAAATGGTAACCTAATGTAAATGTTCATCATGAGATGGGATTCGCTTCCCCTGAGATGTTCAGATATGTATAGAGATTATTGCGGAACTTCAGATTTCCTCCCACACACACACTTTTGATGTTTATTCTACTTGCCCAAAGATCACTTTGTATGACTCACGACATGGAGTTAAGGCCCACTTTCACATTCCTCGTATTAATAATCAAGAAAGTACAAATTCCAGCTACTGTAACTGGAAAAAAATATGTTTATAAGTCTATAAGCAAACTTAGAAACAGAGAAAAATCACTGGGTATAACAGAACCTCTTTCCTGCTCTGCTATGATAGCTGTCATGGTTTCTTCTTTATTCCCTCTTTCTCAGATCCTATTGAGGTATTTTTTATAGTTGCTGAAGGCTAAACAGTTACTTATCTCAAATAGGTAGTTTCACACAGTTGCATTGCTCCAGCAGCAAAACAGGCAACTGATTTGTTTTTCCACTCTTGCTCCCCTCTTTACACAGCATATGAATTACTTCATCTGTTGTATCAGGGAGTTTTTGTCCAGCCAAACACTCAGGTAAGGAGACAATATTTAGATTTCTTAGTGATGCTGCTCTGAATAAAAGGAGGTTGCCCATTCAATAACACAATCAAACAAGATAAGGGGGACCCAAACATCACTATTTCCCTTCCTCCACAACTAATGTCTCTGTCCATCCAGCCTTTGCAAGTCTAAGTTAAACCAAGTTATAGTCAGGTGTGAAGCAATTGCAT
>NW_010391471.1:9109-37876 GCF_000710305.1 Buceros rhinoceros silvestris | reverse complement strand
ATTCCTGCTCATCTTGCTGCTTCAACTTAGCGACCAGGGAGCTTGATCTCTGCATTATTGTTGGATAGCCTCTCTGACTTGCTTCTCTCACTATCACGTCTAAGCTTTTCCTCCAACTCCCTCAGTATCTTTCCTATGGTGGGAAATTCCTTCCTCCTGTTATTTATAATTAAGCATAAATTGAAATGCATAGCACATTGAGATCATCCTGTAACACAGCAGGTAGAAAGTATCTTTCTTCTTGACCTACTGAGCCTTTTATTATAGCTGAGTTGAAGAATAGTTTCTTAAGGTGTCAAAGAGCATGATCCTTTGTCTTCCAGCCACTGATTCTCATAAATAAAGACTTGCAGTTTTAAGAGCTGCAGTTGAATGACTTGATTGCTTTTACTTTCTGTATTAAAATATGAATATGTCTACTTGGGAGAGGTTAAAAATATACTGGTTGCTTTTTGAAATGTCTCGATAAATCAAGTATAGCATCTGTACATTGGTAGCAATTTGTTTTGAAGAAATAGAAGTTTATAGAAATTCTTTGTGTTTGTGTCCGGCATCGCAAATAGATGATTTGCAGCAGTTAAATCATGGGTTTGCAACTAAAGCATTATACAGATGAGAGCCCTATCAACAATACTCATCCACTTGGTGCTTAGAAGATTCTTTATGCATTTCTAAATCAATTTCATGCATGACCTTGTTTTATCACCAGGGTCAGGGCCTAGCTTCGCACTCTTCGTAAAGAACACTAGAAATTTTTCACTTCCGGGCACACCAGACAGTTGAAGCTTATATCAAAAGATCAGTTTTAAATAATAGGTCCTAATTTGCTCACATTAAAATACTTCTTCTAATGAGTCCATCACTTTCAATGGAAACAAGATAAGAGACCGAGCAAACTTACTGGGTCTGCACCAAGAAAAATGTATTTGTTATAGCTACGGAACCTATTATAAAAAACACAGCAAACGTGATGATATTTGCAGCTTTTTGTGATTTGTTTCTCTTTTTTTTCTGAATTGGAATCCAAGTATTGAGGTAGGCTATTTTTTCTTTGTTTGCCAGTGTATCAGGAGTTTGATCACCTTCTGGAGGAGCAGTCCCCCATTGAGTCATACATCGAGTGGCTGGATTCCATGGTCGACAGATGTGTTGTAAAGGTTGGTAAGCAGGAGTAAGGACCCGAGTCACTCATGCGCATTACGAGTTCTAATCAGGACATAGATTTTTAGAAAAAATAGACAGGAAAAAGAAAAAAAACCCACAAAACCCAGCCACAAACCAAGCATTGGTAATAAGCAGGAGTAAAGCAGCAGTGGGCAAAATCTCATCAGTTTTCATGCTTGGGATGAGAACTGCTCACATTCAGGATTCTGCTTTTTTCTACTTGATCCCAAAAGATCATATTCAAGAATGGATCAGGTTTGAGTTTTTTCCAATCAAATCTGTATTTCAGGGGTATGGAGAGATGATTTCAGAGTCATCCTAACTACATAGTACAAATAAAAAGCATAATCTAGTCTGGCCTTTAAAGATTTTAATGAAGAGGTTATTTAGGCTAGCTAATTCACTTATATATATTCAAATGTAAAGATTAGCTAATTGGATTAACCTATTTCTTTAACTTACATATAGCTACAGTAAATACATTTTTGAAGAGTTGATGTCTAAAGTGTGCTGTCTGGAAAGTGTTTTTGCTATGAAAATTCACAAAAATAAAACCATGAAGAGACAAAAAAAATTATATCCAGTAGTAAAATTCAATTAAAATATTAATACAATTTTTCAGTGTAGATTAAGCATTCTTGATTATAAATTGCTTCCCTGATTAAGAAGCAAGTATGAACATGTAAGCAATTAGGTTAAGATGAAGATCAGAGCAATTTTTTTGCAATCCTTTCATTTATAAAGGAAATTCAGTTTTGGTGTTGAATAATACTTTATGATTTCCTCTTTCTGAAGGTTGTATATAGTTGCAAGGTGGCTTTGTATATATTTTGGTGGTGGTGGTGGTGGTTGGTTGTTTAAATTTTTAGTGTTTATTTTAAGTGAAGATAATGGCAAGTAGTTTTTTAATATAAAATAAGAAGGCAGATGTGTGCATCATTCAGGTGGTAGAAAGAATTTTTTCCATATCAGATGTATCTGTTTCCTTACAGGTAGCTGCCAAGAGACAAGGCTCTTTGAAGAAAGTAGCTCAGCAGTTCCTTCTGATGTGGTCCTGTTTTGGCACTCGAGTGATTCGGGATATGACTTTGCACAGCGCACCCAGCTTTGGTACTTTCACTTTGTATTAATGATTGCATACCAGAGTCAAGAAAATCTGTATCCTGACTTTTAATGTACAGTTGAAATGGAAACATAACCAGTTTTCACATGTCCAAGCTCTATTAACAAAGGAGTTGGGGCTACTGACATTTGGAAATAGTGCTCAGACTGATGCCTGCCTTCAACATCTAGCCAGGGGAGATGAAAACATTACTCTTGCTTCTGTTTGTGGTTAGGCAGTAGCTGGATTTATCAGTCACAGGTCAGCTGGAGGAGTCGATTACAGGAGCATTCCCTAATGCACTTCAGTGCAAACTGAGCCCAAACCACTCTGATCACGTGTTACGCTAAGAGAGACGACTTTGCACTGAAGTGGATGAAAAGCTCTCCAGTGAACCACTCTGCCAGCTCTATTTTTAAGGGCCATAGCATTTTAAAATAGCCTTTGCAAAATAAGCGTGTTTCTGTAACCTGGACAGATTCTCTTCCATTCTCTTAGAATTCAGTCAGGGTGGGAAAACAGACTTTTACTTTTTAAACAAAAAGGCATGTTGCTTTACTACACAGTTTCAAAAGAGGCTTTGTCTTGAATCCTGAGATACAAACAGTTCAGATTAAAAGCAGTTAAAAGCAGGAATTGTTGGAAAATGGACTGCTATCCCATGAATGTGAACATTCGCAGTCACTTGGGACTAGATTTTGCATGAGGGGTGGTTTTTATAAATAGACATTTGTGCAAATGTGTTAGTAGAAGCTAATAATTAACAAATTTATGAAGGCACTGCATTTAGTAACCGCATTTAGTAACCATTTAGTTTTCTGTCAGCTGAGCTTTGATGTCCTTTATGTTGTTAGAATGATCTAACAGTACAAATTCAGATACCATCAAAGGTAGGCACAATATGATCTGTACCTATATCTTATCCAGAACCACTTTTGTTGGCTTTCCATTGTAAAGAGTTTTCCAAATGGGTATTAGTGAGTCAGCAGGACAGTGAGCATCCCCAAGCTGATCACAAATTCCATCTGCTAGCTTGTGTTTTCAGCATCAGTATCCTGGTCACATCTATCTTCCATGTCTTCTAGGACTTATTTTCTGCTTGAGTCACTACAGCTTTTCTTTTGTTGTAGGCATGAAAGTAGCTGATATTACTTAACAGTATGCTTTCCCCCAGTGCTCAAAAACCCCTTTGCATGACTGTTGAACAAATGCTGAATTTTGTCTTCTAGCACTTCCACACTTCTCTCTGCAGACATAATCCCAACCTGTGAAACACACTGGTACCCAACACATGAAAAAAATCCTGCATTAGTGCAGTGTTGAGGTTACACCATTAAAGGTCATGAAAAGCTGACATTAAACTAGGGATACATTATTGCTACTGAGTTGCACATTACAACATTATTTTTATTCCTGTAACTTAATCAAGCATTCTCTGTTTCAGACCATCAATCACCAAAACATCTTCAATAAAAAGGGGATTCCCCAAATAGTTATTAGACCACCAGTTGTCTGGACAGTGATCCTCCACTGTGATTTCTTACTTATTAGCAGAAACGTTTATGAACTTGCTGTGTAGCGAGTAAACGAAAAAATTGAGAATTATTCATTGGTTTGAGTATGGGACCCACCACAATATATTGCATCAGATCTACCAAAATAACTTACCTGTTGTCTCTGTTATAAATTTGGCTCTTGAATTTCTCATTTTTGAGAACTTTTAACTGCTCAGCTAAGTTTGTAGAGTTTGGGGGGAGGGGGTTGTTTGTTTGCTTGTCTTTTTAGTTCGCGGACTATATCTGTGCGTATAAATGCATGATTCTCCTTCTTACATGGACACGCACCTTTGAACATGAATTTGATATGTTTATATGTAACCACATCGGGGAAACAATGTACTGGTCATACCTGATGTGTTTTTCATGGTTTTATTGTGCTGTGGTTAGAACTGGATCAATAACTGCTTTTAATTTGATAGCCAAAGCAAAAAATTACCAAAAAAAAAAAAAAAAAAAAAAAAATCATTGTGCACGCTGCAAAGCTGAGATAGCTTGGGATTTTCATCAAATTCAGAAATCTTTACTTTTAAAAGAGTAAGAGTAAAATCAAAGAGAAATCTTTTGCATCTGCCACATTTTGGTGCTTAAACCACAGTTGCCTGCTTCAGCAGTCTTGTAGCGGTGTTAACCAGCCAGAACAAGATCTCTAACCAAAGAGCTAAAGATTTCTCCTGTGGGAGAGTTTTGTCATATTTTCTGTTGAAACTGTAACTTTTTTACAAACCACATAGCCACTCGTTGAGCTGCAGAGGTCTACAGCCTGCTAGGTAGGTTCTCTGCTGGGAGGTAATGTGACAAGAGTTGGTTCAGTTCCTGTTTTAACCCTTAGTTATACAAGGTGAAGTTTTCTCTGCTCAGGTGCAACCCCAGTGGAGGCAAGGGGTGGATCTGAGTCTTCAGGTTTTTCAAAGCACCTAATGATACCAAAACCATATTGTCATTGTCATCAAGCACAAGTCTGGGCGATCCCTAACCCGTTTTCCCCCAAATGTCCTAAATGTTATTTAGACACGAACACAGATTTGTAATAACTTCTATTAATGATGCTACTCTTTCACTGCAAGGCCATTTGACACATTTTTCGTAAACTAGAGTTAAGCAAGTTCCAAAAGAATAACTCCTGAACGTAAACTGCCCAGAGCTAGAGGGCAGAAACCCTCCTGTGCTTAATTTAGCACAGTTCCTTCTAGCTTTTCAGAATATGGCATGCATTTAAGTGATTTCTATGGAGAGGAACAAAGACTGATTTACTATTCTAAATATTTACATCTATATACCTTTGTTTCTATCTTAGACAAAAAGTTTTGTGTTTTTACTACTTCGGAAACTGTTTCAATGGACTGACTTGTTTTCTCTGCTCCAAGCAATACAAAGACTTGCAGAGTCACTGTGTAATTATTTTTAAAGTAAAATAATGTGTTAAATGATGGGGTCTTTACTATGTACAGGACAGTATATTTTTATCTTTTAAATATATGATACAGAAATGTGATTAGAGGAAGTTGGAATCCCTGGCACTGGACTGACTAGCACAGAGATTTGATTCTGCAAAGCTTTTAAGCATGGTGGCATGGGCAGGTTGAAATGGTCCCTGCAGAAAAAAAGCTCCTCTTTCTCTCTCTCCTTATCCCCTTTTCTCTCTGTCTCCCTCCCTCTCTCCCTCTCTCCTTCTTCTCTGTGCATATCAAAGGCACAGTTGGTGGCAGTGTTTGGGTAATGCATCCAGTGTATAAAATAACTAATTAGTAATAGAAGCTCCATGATTTTCTCCAGATCTGGAAGTCTCACTGTTGTTTTGCTACTTTGTGTACATAATTGCTGTATCTGTTAATAGCTGCTGATACTTAACGTACAGTAAGGGGGTAATCATTACTGTGATTTCTGTTAACTCCTGAAAATTGCAGCTAAATGCTATTTATCATGGCAGCTACAGTCTTTTGAACGACTTCTTACCTCTTCCTAAAGAAATGTATGGTTTGCCAGCCACAGCTGGATCCATTTCAGTATTTAAAGATATACTGGAAAGACCCAAAGAGTTTCATGTGAAAAACAGTACCTTGCAAACACAGAATAAATTACTGTACATCGTGCTGAACTGCTGTTCACTGTGTAGCTGAAATACATGCCCTGATACCAGTTTTACTCTGTAGCTTACATTTCCTTTGACTCATACAAAAATGTAAAAATATTGCATTAATTCAGTACCAACAACTTGTTTGTCTAGTGTCTTTCATGCAAATTCTGCGCTCAAAAACTCCATACAGAGTTAAAAAATACACAGCAGGAGAAATAATAGGAGAGGAAGAGAGAAATTCAAAAGACTGACAAGGGCACTAGAGTGTTTTTAAATGCTGCATTCAGTATTGCCAACCCCAAGTCTTCAAAATAAAGCAGTAAACACCAAAAAAACCCAACCAAAAAAACCCAACAACCCCAAACAAACTGACAAAAAACCAACAAACCCGAAGACATTTTTTAAAAGTATCAAATCCTGGGGGTTTTTTGTAATTTGATTTCCAGCATTTTAGTGTTCAGGGTTTGCACTTCCAAACATTTTTATGAAACTGCAAGTAACATTGTTAATTATTTTTTTTTTAATTAAAACTGAGCAAGGAATTTGATGTGAAACACTAAATACCCTGAGCTTTATAACCACATGAAGTCTGTCAGCATTCAGGCCTATTTTTCTTATCTTGGAAATACTTATCAGCAGTAACCACACTGAAGTAAATAGAAACTTTCCACTGAAACATCGTAGTCAGAAGAGTGAGCATTTTCTGGAGATTCTTGATAATCTCCTAGATCAGCAACCAGGTGATCAGCCAGGTCTACTGTCTTTATTGTACTGCGAAATTGAATAGGATTTTATTTAACAAGACTTTGAGCCCAAAAGCTCTCTGAAAACAAGTTCTCTGCAGTAGTGAAGATCTCCACTATTTACCCTTGCAAGGCTGCGCAAACTTGTTACAATTATGATTTGCACAGATATGTGAAACAAATTAAAAACCGAGTGCTTCAGGTTCACCAACAGCCAAAGATTTCTTCCCTACAGCAAAGGTGTCACCATCACGTATGTCTTTTTTACGTGATGCCTTGCCCAAGAACACAAAGGCGTGTGTTCACCTCTCAGTGCGTGTGCTCGGCTTGTATCAGCGTAGACAGAAGCCATGCAGCCATGGAGTGAGAGGATGAAACACAAAAGCCATCCAGGTCACAAACAAAAAGAATGTGCTCGGAGTTGCTTTGAAAGCTGAATTGCCAGCTAGAATTATATAAGGATATAGGGTCTTTCAAACCACTTCTGCCCTTTAAAGTATGTTTGAGTAGAGAAGTTGGAATAGGGGTAGTTATGCCTGTTGTGGTAAAAGCTGGTATCCCAAGACAGACCTAATTTTCCTGTGGAGGAACCAGTAATGAAATCTGACTGAATCTTAGACTTGTTGCATTTTAGACTTTTTCCCATGGAACTGTTTTTTCTCAAAATGTAGTAATAGTTTTTTGAAATGAACACGCCTTTATCAAGCTTGCTCTTTTTTTTTTTTTTTTGTGTGTCAATCATTGATCTCTGTTTCCCTCTCAGGTGGTGATCTCTCTCTGGTTTAAGCCAGCTGTTGGACTGGTTATTATTTTAACCTGTCTGCATTTGCAGTTGCCAGAGTTGTTTAATGACTTATATGAATGTGTTTTAAACATTCCATGAAAGTCTAAATAAACACAGGGGCTTTTTAAAAAGAACATTGTACGATCAAATCCTGTCTGGAGCTATTACAGGCACTCTGTGTCATGGAATCTATTGCATAAACTTACCAAGCGTTCTGGAGAACACTAGGCAATAATCCCGCTCTGATGCCTTGCTCCTCTAATTTTCCCCTGAAATGGATCTATGGTCTCTTCTTACACATTTATTTTTGTGGCTATGTGTGCTCTAGGGCAAACATTCCTTCACCATCCCTGACATGTATCCTTCTCTTGTGGGAAGCAACTAACTTCCTTCCTGCAAAATAAAGCCATCCATGCATTTTCAGTCATTTAACGTCTATTATCCATTCCCCACATCCTGCTGGTAATCTTCTCCATACTAGTTTCAACTTGTACTAATTTTTCTGGAACATGGGAGGCTAGAGTTATATGCAATATTCTAAGTGAGCTTTCATCAGCGCCTTGTGCAATAGTATTAATACTTCTGTTTCTACAGAGTAAGTATATGAATCAGAGGACGATACAAATCTTTATGATTAGAACTTCTTACAGTGTGCTGTTCAAATTTCATTTCTGTTGCTCTAGTCCATAGCATCACCCAGTCCTCCCTCCTAACAACATTAGCAAGTTCTCCGTCTATACTCAAATCTTGCTTGACAATTTGTGGTGGATAGCTAACCATATAATCTTAATTTACTATTAATTGTCAAAATGTTTTTTGACTCTGTCCCCCACAATTTTTTTTGTCCATACTCTTCCCTTAAGTCCTTTAGTGCTTTAGCCCTCAAGTTTTTCAAATTCTTGTCACAGCAGTTAAGAGATAGTATCCATGGCATCTTCAGAGGTAAGCACGGGAAGAGGCCAAATGTTATGTTGTTGATATGACTCAAACGGATAATTACCAAAAGGTAACGTAGAAGGAGAAGTGTGACAGAGCAAAGCTTTGACACAAGTCTTTTCTTTAAGACATCCACATTTGCTGCTAATGCTTCTGTGTTTGGCAGTTAATAGATGTCTCATCCAGAACAAGCAATGCACCGGACATGAATCATCAGGAGATTTTGAAGATTGTTTCTACCTTTCTATCAATTAGTCTCTTATTTATTTGTCCAATGACACGGGTAGTTCAGAAAATTCATTCCAGGACATGTCTCCAAGGCAGCCAATTCAGGATTCTACTTCTGAAAAAAACTTACATCCAGTCTTTTAGATAAAAGGGAACAGTTCCACTGTAGTAGTCCAAATGGTTCAATGCTAATGTAGGAGAAGAAAATTCCAGCAAGTCCTAGCTCTCACCTAGGCTCACAGCTAGGTTTAGGCACCCTAAACCACAAGAATGGGTTGTATAAGACTGTATAAATCCATGAGTGAACAGAGTTTGCTAGTCCCCAGTTTTACTTTGACCTCTCTTACCTTGAGTAAGCGAGATACTTCAGTGACAGCAGTATATGGAGGCAGTCCTACTCAGTACTCTTTCTGTTGAATACCATAATCATTGGTTTAATGAGTGTACTGAGACAGTCAATGGCTTTTTTGTTTGTTCACTTTATTACCAGGGTCTTTTCACCTTATTCATTTAATGTTTGATGACTACGTATTGTACCTGCTAGAATCACTCCATTGTCAAGAGAGAGCTAATGAGCTAATGAGGGCAATGAAAGGAGAAGGAAGCACAGGTGAGTACGTTCTTCAATTCATCTGTTGTTGGTTTAGGGTTTTTCCCCTCTGAATTCACTATTTTTGTGTTAGGACATTTCCTTGTCCTCAACAAACCCAGCGAGGCTTATTTAGGAGTAAAGTGGTTTTCATTTCCATCGTGATTTGAAGTTAAGACAGATGAGGGGGGTGTCCCTGGTTAATATATTCTGAACGAGGCTTGCCTCGTTCAGAATGTAACTCTGGGTGTTTGAACCCCGTTCCTAAGCACACATTTAGTGTTTCAGTAAGAGATTTTTGTACTGAGCCTGTAAACTCAGTCTGTCTAAGCCACCATAATTTTCAGTGAACCCAGTCTTGATTCTCTCTCTTGCCCTGATAAACACTAAATAAATTTATTGATATTAATGAATTTTACCAGTCTAAATAAGAAGGGGAGATGGGAGAAGTGAGCAAAGACAAAACCCCAAAGCTAGTGTTCCTTGTATGCTTATGCTCTAAGTGCCAGCACAGATGTGGATTCTGAGTCTTGCTCCACTCTGCACCGACTCTTCAAAACAGAAGTGAACAGAGATTGCCTTTATTCTCCCTGCTCAGGGCAGCCCCTTGTACTCAGAGATCCTCAGTGACCTACCTGCCTTGCATCTCCCGTTGATTTTGGCAAGTTAAACCCCTGTTACCTTTGGGAAGTTCCAGTCTTCATTTTAGCAGTAGCTTAATTTGTTGCCCTGTAGATTTATGGAAAGAAGAACATTTCAGTGATTAGGGTAATATCTTCTGTGTGTTGGAAGACCTAGATGTAATGCATTGCTCTGCCAGAGCTGCTTGGTTTTTTAACATTCAAGTTGCTTAACCCTGTGTGCTTTCCTCACAGCTTTAGCAGCTACAGCTATCCAGAGTGTTGCCCTCTTTAGTCAATTAAGGAAGATGTTCATGGCCAAAAGCCATTGGAATCCCCTGGTGGTGATTCCTGTTCCTTTCCAATATCTCTAGGAGGAGTAGGGGTCCCTGACTAGGACTGGACTCCTAATTTTAGGTATCTAATAGCATACTACAGGAATATAAACCTTAAGTTGTCTGTGAATGAATTTCCTATCTATACAACAGGAAAAAAAGCACTTTCATTTAAGAGGTCTTATGAAGGTATGCTGAAGGTTGTAATGCTGAATGTTATAGAAACGCTTTTTGAAAGCTTTGTGATTCCTGCTATGCACTTCTTGAAATACAGCCTACAGAACTTCACTGTTTGCATTAATTTTTTTAGTTTCTCATATTCCTGATTCTACCTTTAACTATATTTGATGATTTCTCTCTTATCCTGCAGCAGAACTACGGGAAGAAATTATTCTGAGTGAACCAGCCCCTCCAACTCCCTCCCCAGTGCCGTTCTCCCCAGCTAAATCTGCCACCTCAGTGGAAGTACCCTCTGCCCCCTCGCCCATCAGCAATCCATCTCCAGAATACGGTGTCATAGCAGCTACAACAGGTAAGTAGGCTTATGGCACCTGCATCTGCTTGAAGATGTCTTTTGCACTTGGTCACCTGAAATTTAGCCTGAGAACATGATGTGCTGGCTTTCAAGAGATAAGAAGCCTTCCCAAACAGGAATCTGTTTGAAGTATCAGTCAAGTCTTCTCACTGTATCCAAACATGATGTGCAATTTAACAGGAAAGAGATCTGATATTTGGAGTCCAAAGGCCTGACAGGAGATTCCAGATCTCAGCATATCAGAATCTGTTCAGTAGCTGAGGCCTTCAGAAGAGCAGACCCATCACTTTATTTCTAATCGGTTTTAAAAATCGGTCAATTTTTTCATATTTCTAAGAATGCTCCAAAAGAACTGTTTAGTAATATCACATTTTTGAGCATCTTCAATGACTTTAAGGGCAATCAGTCTCTCTGAAAAATTTTATATAATTCAAGGAAATGTGCCAGGTATTTTACGGTTGAGTGATGTTTTCAAAATTGTGAACCACTAGTAGTTCAGGAATTCCTAGTGGGTAAAATGTGAACTGGATATCTTTCAACATTCTTGAGACTCAAATATGTTTAAATAGCTGCACAAGTTTCTCTCGGCAATGTTTTACCCATTGTTGATAACTTCCATCTTTCGTTGTTAGAGACTAGGGATTACATGTCTGAAGCCTATATTCAGTTGCATACTGTATTATGGCAACTCATGAGGTAGTTGTATTCTGGTGGGCCCACAGATTAAAACATCTGTCTTAAAGGAACTCAATTTATGAGCAGGATAACCAGAAAACAGTAAGCACAAAACTAGCTTCTTGTTTGTTCTGTAAAAATGGGCAACCATCCTCTGTACGCTGATGTAGAACTAACTCATTACCTTTTGGATGTGGGCAGGACAGTCTGTTTGCATGATCAAAAGGCAGTGTTTTCTTAACTCATGGAAAAATAGGGCAGAAATGTGAATGACTTTCAGAAGGCATTCCAGGCAGTGAAATTGCAGCTTTGCTGCTCCTCAGAGAAATGGGTGTATAATCAGAATGTGGAAACTATCACTTCTGTGACATAGAAGAAAAGTTACAAAACTTTCTTGCAAGAATGTCAGAAAGTGATGATTTACCACATCAGAGAATTTGGCAGTGGCTAAAGGACTAATAAATCTTTCTCACAAATGTTTTTCACGTTTTCAAAGGCGCCACAGTGAGGCACAGGGCATAGTTGTAGTGGAAACAGATTTAAAACTTTCACCCCTTACATCAAAACATAAGGTTTTCTCGCTGTTGGAGACTACACTATATTTAAGATGGAAATAGGATGCTATTACCCCTAGAACAGTTAAACAAGAGACACATGATTCCTAAACATGATAGCGCACTGCTTTGCATCAGGTGGTAGGTAGAGTCTGGAGGCAGAGTCTATGTTTGAGTCTGGAGGCATTGGTTTTGTGGGTAACTTCTGTAGACATTGTGGACCAATGGGATCATTGTGATGTTATAACCAGAACTTCGTATGATGCAGAACTGTACCCAGAAGTATAAGACTGAAAAGTAGGGAACTGTGTGCTCTCCAGTGGAACTGATGGGGTTTGACATTTGAGGGACTTGTGTTTAGGCTGCAGAAACTGTAACTCTGTGTGACCGTCATAGCTATTAACCCAAAGCTTATGCCATGCTTATTTAATAGCCTATTTGGTCTTCCCCTTAAGCTTACTTGACATTAGGTACTTAGGCACAGATCTAGACAGCTCTGGAAAACGCACAGATCTTACAAATCTCTCCTGAATCTCATCAGTAATACAAAAGATTGGATTCACACAAACATTGTAATTGCAATTCCTTTTATTTTTGACATATGGTTTATTATTTTATCGAAGTGTGGTTTAATCTCTCACTCCCTCCAATTTTTTATGTCCTGGTAAGGCCTAGTTTGAAATCTCAAGCCAGAAACAGGATCTTTTAGGAACACTTGTTGAAGGACCCCCTTCTGCAGTACAGGCAGTAGAACTTGACGTAGTTATTCCCAGAGGAGAACTTCTTAGGCAAGAAAGCTATTTATGATTATTTTAGCTCTCTGTTTCTCCAGCCTCTCATTTTTAGGTTGTTTTAAAAAGTTTTGTTTGATTGAATTGGATTTTATTTATGTCTGGTGCAGTCTCATTTTTGCAAGTGTGAAAATAATTTTTGTCTAGCGCAAGCCAAATTTGCCAATGCAAGTAGTGGTTTGGTTAAGATTAAATGTACACATATGGCTATTTCCTAATCTTAATTTGGGTGATTAGTAATACCTTCATTTCCCATGTTCATCATGTAGATGAACTGATCACCTTTTAATTTGCTAACCATTACACCATGAAATGCAGGGTTCATTCACATAAAGTAATACCAAATAATAACCATGTCTCAGCTACAGAAAATTGCTATACTTTAAAACAGGGGTGTTGAAGTTGTGTTACATATAAACAAACTATTCCGTATCCAGATTTGTGACATTAATATATAGAATATTTTGGAACAGGAACCTCTGTTGTGGAGGGATATATTTAAGGTGCTCTCTATTGATTTTCTTATGTGTCTTTTATGAGGTAAATGTAAATCTCTGCAAATGCTTTGTAAATTTTGAGAACCAGTTTCATTGGTTGTTACTAGCTCAGTTTCACAATTTAAGGCATCATTAACTCTTCCTTGCTTGTGGCATTAGCAATAAAAGTTAACTATTAAACTTGCATTTTAACCTTTTTTGCCTTCGTTCAGTGGTCAGCACAAAAACAGCAAATTGAACTGTTGCAATTACATGATAGCAAGCAAAAGAAAGATAAATCCTATATATAGCATTCCATGGTACAACATCTGGCATGGCTCAGCTAACATTTTATTTAAAACTTTTTGTCAAGTTACTAGTCATTTAAAGGGATAATTAGTCTCCATCCTTTATAAATGACAAAGGCCAGATTAATGATTGTTCGAACTGCAACAATATTGTAATAAAAGTGATAGCTATGTGGCTGATTACTATTCTCTCTTAAAGCCCCTCTTAAAGCTGTGATTACTCATTGGCCAGTGCAATGCTTTTTAGACAACCCAAAATGAACTCTGAATTGTAAGTAGTTCCCAATACCTTAGCAAACTAATCTATGCAGTTTACTGATTAGTTTCAAGAAATGTATCTGTGAAATAATTCTTCATATCAGCAGTCATCATTTAAGGTCACTGTGCTTCCAAGTCTAGGCTAGGTATTAAAGCCCTGGGAATGTGGCGCAGGAGATACTTGCACAGAGCTACCACTTCTCATATTTGCGTGTGAGAGTACAATAAATTTCTGGGTTTTTTTTTCCCAAAGCTTCAGCTCCCGTACTCATATGAATATATGAGAACGTCAGCTCTTGTTCCACAATCAGAGATTAATTCTTATAGTTGCAGAGTGTAAAAGACAAATGTTCCAGTTTCTAAAGGCAAATCTCCCCTTCCAAATGGAAAGGTTTGGTTTTTTTCTAAAGCTGATAGTTAAGATAATCTCTTTGTTGTGTGGAGGCAGAATGGGAGTCTGACTCACGATTTCTGATTGCTTGAGGTTGACAGTACTATCAGACATATACACAGTGGTGTGTCTTGCTCGTACCTGGGTGATAATTTACTCCAGCATAAAGCAAATATAAAATGCATCATCATGAAAGCAGCTTTTGCTTCTTGTGGCACTGGTGTCCATGATGGAACCAATGACAACAGGGCCATGTTGGACTGGTAGAAGTTCCATTTATATTTGGCTCTCCTACAGGTCAAACGGCCTCTTAGTTAGTATCCTCAAAATCAAATTTTTCATTAAAAGAGAAAAGGAGAGATAATAAATGAACTTCTCTTCAGAACACAAAGCAGAGGAAAACGTTGCTCAATCACTATTGTTTTCACTTATTTCAGAAAGCAGTTTAGTTGGGTTCAGTCATATCTAAAAGAGACTCCACCTCCTGCAGTTCAATTCTGCAGCCAATTGAGGAAATTAATCATATAGGGCTGGGACACAGGCAGGTATTAAAAAGCTAACTATGAAAAATTCTAGGTTTACCTCATTCCTCCTTTTCTACCTACCGCAATATGGACAGTATCCTGGCTGACCTGATACATACATACACACATCTGCAAATCTGTTGTCTTCTGTCCTTCCTCTCTGTCTTTGCTACTTGGTCACTGAAAAATATTACATCCGTCACACAAAGACAAAAAGAACTGAGGCAACTGTAGATTCCCAAGAACATAATGAAAAAAATACTTGAACAGCTTTCTGTCACTCTGCAAACCCAGAGTAAAACCCAACATACATTTGTTTCTAAACCATAACCTCCAAAAAAAAGTGAGCATTTCCTAAAGCAGCTGCACGAAGGGACAATTCTCGGATAAGAAAATTAAACAAGGATATTCACAACTCTTCCAGGGCAAGATCTATTCCCTGTATTTGTTTCTGTGATGTCTGGACAGGCACAAAGCATGTTACACCCTAAACATTTATTTTAAATTTGAACTGAGACAGCTGCCAGTTAGACTTGAATGCCAGGAGTGGCCAAGTCCTCTCATCCAAGGAGTCTGGCTTCCCACAAGGAGCACATGAAAAAAACTTGCTGTCCTCTACTCACTCATTTTCCTCAGACTGAGATAAGAGTCTTCAAAAAAGAGAAAAGGAGGCCTTCGCAATGTCAGGGGCCACTCAAATTAACCATATTTGGTAACATGCAATGGATATTTGGCTCTGTTATTGTCACTTCTTGTTAGAGCTAGGAAGGTCATGAGACTTTTGTCTCAATGCCCAAATTTTTTCTTGGAAAAAACCAAATTACATAGTAAAACTTGTTTTTAATGGTGAGTTTAAAACGTAGAAAAGTGGAAAAAAAAAAACTGTAATATTACCTAAAAATAAGTGTTTGTGTTTCTTGTCACCATCTTTTTTGTCCTTCTTTTCTTTCTTTTCTCTTTGTTTTTGCCTTTTGAATTTAGTCCTGTTTTGAAGTTTCAAATATTCTTTTGGAAAATGACACTAGGAAAATATGTTGACCTTTTGAAATTGAAATGTTTCATCAAAATATTCTTCAGGCACCTTGTTGATATTTTCAAAACAGTTTTTGTCTTGTTTTCAAATGGAGCTATTTGGTAACTGCATAAGCAGTTTTGGCCCCTTCCGCATAAATTGTATTTTCTAGTGAAGCTGGCTTCCTTAAACACTTTTCCTCAATGCAAGGAACCATGACTACTCATAGCCACAGCAGCACTGACATGCTAGCTACATGTGTATGCCTCCTCTTTGGTCTCAGAGCTCTCAGTGGTCCTCTTCAATGGGAAGACATGAAAGACCGAACATTCAAGGGTCCATGACAGAAAATGCAGGCATGTGAAAACAGGACAAGCACAAATATCCTTGGTTGTAACACATCCGAGGATGTCTCTACTGTAAGAGCATCACATCACACCCTGCTGGGATATTTCAAGCCGTACTTACCTCATGAAGTTCAGAATGCCTTCGATCACACCCAGAATTAAATACTTCCCATTCTAAAAAAATATTTGTCTGATTTTGCCGAAGAAAATCACACACCTGAAGAAAACTATGCACATCTGAAATAGGCTTTTCATTCCCCAAAGCCATGGATTGGATGCAGACCTGGTAATACAATCACTTCCCCCTCTGAATTAGACTCTTTCATACTACAGGAAGTCCTAGAATCCACACTGAAAAAAATGAGCCACCTCCTGCAATTCCTTTTAGCTACTGAAAAAGAGTCAAGAGTGCCCAGGGACCCCCAAACCAGTGTTCGCTTTGGGTTAAATTCAGTGTTCTGGTCCTCATTTGCAGGGTAATCTCAGCCAGTATGGTCATGACCTCAAGCAAGAGCTATGTTATACTGGAACAATGGATCTGTCAGCCTCCTGAGTGAAAGGGGTGTGTGCAAAGGACAAAGGTTTCTCAGCAGCTGGCTCATGAATCTGGAGTTCCTGCCTGGAAGGGATCAGGATGATTAAAAACTCAGCACCTTCCAAGCAAAATCGAAAACTCACTTCTTTACTTTGCCCTCCCCACAAATGCTCTATATGAAAAAATAAATTAAGTCCAGTCCCTGCCACCTTGAAAGAAGAAAGAAACTATGTGCAGGAAGAAATTTGCTATGCTATTTCTGTCTATATATTTGTTAAAATTTGGAGATCTAGTGTGCTACCACTACAAAGGCTGGTGGAACAGATACAAACTGCAAAAGGATTTAAGAAATTTATTTGCCTTAACACTCATCTTTTTCTAATCCTCATTGTTCTGATCACGCTTCCTGCCCCAGTCTCAGCCTGATCAGCCTCAGAGCTAAACAAGCCAGCAGCACACTCTGGGTGAGAGACCTCAGGGTTTGGTGCATCATGCCTGAGAAATATTAGGCTGGTGTTCCTCCATTTCTAAATCCTACCCCAGTTCTTCTGAAAAATGATAGTCTCAAATTACAATACAACACTGGAAGTTCATGGTCTGAGCTGTTCCTGATGCGGCTCTTTCTTCTGGATCTTCGAGCACTCCAGCCGATATATTTGTATTTTTATTTATGCCTCAGACATAACTGTATTTTTTTGGTTGATGCTGTTTCCGTTATCAGTGCCTGTTGGGCATTACACCTCTACGAAGGACAGTCCCATGTTAGGCGTGTTTCTTCAATGCTTGTTTGTCTGCAGGAGCTATGCAATCCTACACGTGGTCACTCACCTACACCGTGACAACGGCTGCTGGGTCACCTGCTGAAAATTCACAACAGCTGCCCTGCATGAGAAGTCCACATGTACCATCATCATCTGTCACACACCGGATACCTGTTTATCCCCACAGAGAAGAACACGGGTAAGTCACTTCCCAGTGTCTTTGGGGGTTTTTGCTGGGTTTTGTATCTGCCTCTGACATCATGGGCCAACATAATAAAATAGGAGGCAGTACTTTCAGAGCAGCTCTCATAATATATTTATGTGTGTGTATATGTGAGAATTCATAGTTCCTAAAGGATTCTCTTGCCTCCAATAGGTGATTTGAGGCAACTTTTCAGTCTAGATGAATTGACACTTCTGAAAAGCACCAAAGAATTCTATTATCTAACTTTTTTTGCCAATTGGTTTTATTCGTGACACATGGATAGAAACATTTGATGATGCTTCTAAACGTTTCAGTGTCATCTGCCCTCTTGTGTGGAATTGACTTTGTAAGCTCATAGGGATATTCACTTGCATTGATACGGTTTCTATCACAAAGATTTCTTGATCTCATTTGCCCATTATGTAGTACTATTAATTTTTTCTTTTTATTTCTTACAAGTTATGCTTATTTTGGATCTACATTATAATCAACATATTGGTATTTCAGTTTTTGTATGATTTGAGTCTGATATGACAGGCTATAGAGACGTGTTCCTGAAGAAATGTCTGCAGGGAAATTCAGTGACCTCACTCCATGATGTTTTGAAGCACAAGACTCATTACATAGTTCTTGGAAAGTTACAATCACAGATTCAAGAGTGAGGTTGTTTAAAAGAAATAAAAAAACATATCCTCAGAGAGAAAATGAAAAATTAGAGACCTGGTAGACAAGATTCAAACAGATGGCTGCCCTGGAAAAAAGAAAGCGAGAAGATCAAAGATTTCCAGGTTTCTGGAAAAGCAAGAAATGGAGTGAGCAGCTGCTTAGCCAGGAAGACTGAGCCTCACTCCCATGCAGAGGGCCAAGCAGAGAGCATAAGCAGTATGGAGGCCATGAGCCATTCCACTGCTGCATTTCCCTCCCACCAAATAAAGACTCAGCCACCCAGCATACCCGGAAGTTTCCTAACAGTAGTTCTCCTGGATTTCTATCAATTTTATATGCTGAAGATGCTTTGTGAAATGCAGAGGCTCCAAACCATTTTGAGATACAAAGAGAATATCTAAAAGATCAGAGCGCTTTACATCACAATATTCTACAACCTAAAGGCAATTAAGAACTGAAGCCTTGGAACAATGTAAAGCCTTCATATTTCCCCAGAGAAAATTGGATACGGACTGCTACAGACCGAAATATAGACTTGGATTGATTTGTACAAATCCTTTATTTGTGCTTTGGCCAGTTATAAAAAAAAAAAAATGTATGTTCAATGATAAAAACCGCTCCCTATAAAATAAAAATTGATTAAGGCCAAATGCAACAGATGTGATCTGTTGCCCATTATTAAAACAAGCCTTACAGTAAGAAATACTAGCGTAGATTCGTGAAACTGGAGAAGAGCACAAGGTCCATAATCTTCTCTAGCTCACTCCAGTAAATCTTCTAAATCCACAGTGGAGCTCTCCACAAGTGTAGGGTCTCAGGACTGTAAATTGAAGATCTGTGGTATTAATAGAAGAAAATATCCTTATATATAGTTGGAATTTCCCTTATTCCAACTTGTGTCTGTTGCGTCTTACCTTGTCACTGTACACATTTGAGAAGAGTTTGGCTCTAGCTGGTCTACACCCTCCTGCTAGATAGTTGTACGTCATCCCTTTGCCTTTCTTCTTAAGGCTGGACAAACCCAGTTCTTTTTCCATAAGCCATGTGCTTCAGTCCCCTCTGTGTCTTAATGGCCCTCCCCTAGACTCGCTCCAGATGCCAATGTCCTTTTTATAGTGCAGAGCCAAAACCAGGATGCAATACTTCAGATGTGGTCTCCCAAGCACCAAAAGAGAACAACCAGTTCTTTAGGCCTGTTGTCCCTACTCCATACTACATCAAGACCAGTATGTAGCTGGTCTTCTTCATTGCAAGGATGTGCTGGTGACTCACGGTCAACTTTTTTGTCCACTAGAAATTGCAGGCAATTTTCAGCAAAGCTGATTTCTCTCCAAATGGACGCAGCCTGTACCACTGCAGTAGTTATCTCTCAGGTGCAGGACTTTGCATTATTCTCTGTACTACCAACCAACCATTCTTTCTGTATCATAGCTGCTAGACTCCAGAGTAACTGTCAGTTCCCATCTGGACTTCCCCAAAGGCATGCTGTCTGTGTATTGTCCCCACTACTCAACGGCTATATATGTGGTTCAGCACTCACTGTAAGACACAGTACCTGGCAAAAACATTTTTGCTGGAATTTTCAGGTACCCTTTCTTCTGAGAGAGAGGTAGGGTTCCTCAGCCAAGCACTTTCAGATAGGCAGGAAAATAGTAGCCTTGAAGGAGCATGGTCACCTCCTTCTCAACATCCTCAGTGCTCTCTCTCCTGAAGCTGGAGACAGAGGAAGCTTCCTGGACTGAAAGTACACAATAGAGATTAGGACAAGAAACTTGTAACTCCGTGCTCAAGTGATTTAAAGTGCTATATTTTAGCCAAAAGTGATGAGTGGTTGAATGAAGGAGAGAATCAATAGCTTCCAGACTGGGACATAATCATCCTTAATGATTAAAGAAAGCATGAAGTGCAAACACTGCTTTTCAGGACTTGGCTTTTTTCGGGGGTCCAAGGGCGCCCTGGACTACAGGAGGGACTAGATAGGCAAGCATCTTCAGGCAGAGAGGATGAACCGTGAAATGCCAGGCTTACGTGTCGCTTGTAGATCTCGCTTACCAGTCTATTGTGTTCAAGGAATTAAAACACCAGATGTCTGCCCACCACAGCGTGAAACAGCTCCATGACATAGCCATTCCTCTCTCCCCTACTCTCCACAGAGAGATGATCAAAGTTGTATCATGTGAACACTAGCCTGTCTGAGGTAAATTATGGAAATCACTCACGTTTACAGCTAAGCACAAGTGAATATTAAGAATGAGAGCTCAGTGTTGAACAATGAAGATGGACATGGGGCCTTATGTCCTGAAAGTGGTTTTGGAGAGGGTTCTCTGCTCTCATTTTGAAGCTGCTGGTTTGACTGGTGTAAGACATGACATGGTGTCTCTAGAATACCATCATAAAATCAAAAGAATAGTAGAAGTTTAAACTCTACACAGTGTAAAAATGACATTGAACTTCCAGAAGAAGTCTGGACGAATAACCGTTTTCCCTTTCTCACAATAAGTTGGTTACCTGGTTTGTGTATTTATTGTGGTTTGTGTTTCATTTCAATAGCATATGTTTTAAGAGCCTTTAAACTCCTGTGCTGAATTACACGAAATATTCACATGGCTACACAAAGATGGGGAGGTTTCAGAAAGCGTCCATGCATCTTCTGCTAGTGAATGGCCCAAATAATGGCATCCAACAAAGAGTAACCCTGCTGATTCTTATAGCTAAGGAAACTGTTCCTTCCTTTACTCCTGGCTGTCCCTATACATGGGCTTGGGATAAAAAAGAAAGCGCGCAGGTTTCTCCAACCTCAAATCCCACTCTATTCTTGAGTTGGCTGTGCTAAGCTGTGTGTTGTATGCTTCAGGTGCAAATGAACACATCTCTGCCCCTCCCAGAAAAGGAACATCTGAGCCAGTGCAAAGGAGATAGCTGAAGTCCACGGAGCAGTTCTTGAAGTCAAATCTTACCATACTTCCTCATCCTGGATAGCAATTTACTACATAGCAATAAAATAATAATAAAATGGAAAGACACTTTCTCCTTAGAAAGTGCCCAAATGAGTCTGCAATTTAAAATTGGTCAGAGAAACATGCTGAGTCTCTCTATTTGTTGTTGTGCTGAACACATCATTTCACTAAGTGGTTTCCTTCCACTTCTGCTTCCCAGCTGAGCTGAGAAATATCTTTCTTTAAAAGGTTATCTAAAATCATTCTCCTGTGCGAAGAAGTGCAACTGTATGTCTCAAAAAGTTATAGAATTATTAGTGGCAATATAATGATTATGCATATAAATTATTACGCATACTAAATAGCACTTTTTAATGAATTTTAGATACACAGGAAGTTACAACTATGGTAGCTATAGCAACCAGCATGCCCATCCAATGCAGAGTCAGTATCCATCCTTACCACATGATACTGCTATTTCTGGACCACTTCACTACTCAGCTTACCACAGAAGCTCTTCACAGGTAAGTTAAACTTATTACTTGACAGTGCTTGCTGTAACATTTTAAGTAAAGTTGTGCTTGTAAATTTCTCATCACCATGTTAGCTGTCTGAAGCAATAAGCTGTCATCAGTGTAGTCATTGATATCTTTTTTATTTTCTAATATTACCTAGATAGCTTTTCACTTTGGTCGAGATTCTTTTATCAGAAGTAGCTTTGGATTGTACTAAATTCTAAAATCCATCAGTTTGAATCATAGAAAGTGTTTCTGTGTTAAGCAGCAGCTGACAGAAAATTGAATATAATTAGTTGTATGTTTCGTATGTGTTGGGAATAGGAGAGGTTCCTAACAAGAAACAAAAGTGTTTTCATATTGTTGAAAGAAGATGTAGAAACCATAGTGAATTCTTCTAGAGCTTCTGCTTTTGAGAATATATATATTTAGGAATTCGCCCAAAATGTGAGTTCAGAATACAGTTTGAATAGCTTCAGGACTCCACTGCAAAAAGGTTCTGTTTAATCTGTATGCCATCGTCTCCAACTATTATGCTGAGAAATACTGTCAGTAACTATTTCAGTTCACAAAACTGGGCCAGAGAAAACCAGCATGGACAAAGCGGGAAGATGGTATTTGGCAATAGTTCAAAAGAAGTGTCACTGTAGGAGGGCTTTAGTGCATCATGCAACTGGTGCTCCCCCAGCTTAGGAAGCTGCTCCCTGGGCTGCCTGCCGGAACACTTGCAAAAGGTGGGTACAGGCAGGAGGTGATGGCGTTGGGATATTCGACCCCCATGGCAGCTCTTATGCTTTATCTACTGGAAATTTATACAAGTATATTTAGGGACCACCACGCTTAACTCTTGTCATTGGACTGGAAAAGTTTCATACCAGATGCAAAGATATGAATTTGGTAGTGCTTTGGACTGGAACACATGAAACCTGCATTTCATTCTGGTCTTTGGCATCAGTCTGCCAGGTGATCTCAGAGTAGCAATTTCTCTTTTTTATGTCTCATCTTCCCTAGCTGTGAGATAAGAATAATGGTATTGATCCCCTTAAGGCTTTTTGAAATCTGCTGGGAAGATTGTCCTATACAACTCCAATATGCTCATTTGGACCAGTTCAACAATGGCTCCCTAGCTTATGGAAAGAACAGTTCCACAGCTTCTCACCTATTTGTGTAGCACCTGGTCCATCACACTACATGAGGTGTGAGGATTTGTTTGAGGGTTGATGCAGCTGCTGTATTTTCAATAGGAACAGTCAATGAACATTTAACTGGACAGTGTCTTGCGATGGGTTCGTATACACTGTTTGTTCAGTAAAGGCCTTACCCTGTTATCTCAAAATTTTTTCCAGAATGCATCACTTTCTTTACCACTTCACCAATTTTCTTTAGTCTGTCTTATCCTTTACTGCAGAAAACCCACAAATGCTGGTTCTGAAATGGTCTGTAAGGTCATGAATCTATATCAAAAATGGAGAGTTATGCTTTTACTGTTTAGAAATGCTATCACCTGCACAAGGAGTTTTTTTCTACCCTCTGATAACTGACACAGACAGTGTAAGTTAAGCAAGAAATAAATAAAGCAAAGCAAGAACAATACATTTGTAGTTTACTCTTGTCCTGGTTAACACGTTATATGGAAATAGTAACATACATTAAAATAATGCAAATAGTTTTCATAGGGTAGTAGGTTGTGTCTACAAGTGCAGGTGTCAGATCATTCCTTCCTCCCTTGCTAGCCCTTGAACTGTCCTGGACACACTTGAGGAACAGCTACACCCAATAATCACACTTCAGAGCAAATTTATTTCAACTTGTATTTAACATGTTCTTTCTCACGCTGCTTTTAAACTGAGAAGGATCTCCCAGCAGGACGCAGCTAACAAAACCAATCAATGTGTTCATTCACAATTGAAAGGACCCACAAAATGAAATCCTACTTTGAAAAACAGTCTTAAAGTTTTGAATGATTTTTATATGGAATTTGCTGGCATTTTTTTAAAGCTAAGTGAGCTTCTGTAAAATGCCTGCCCTGATAATAAGTCCTTTCTTAGCTACTTTTAACCAACAAGAGTTCATAATGTGCTGTTGCCTGCAAAGCCTAGTAAGATGTTAGGGAAATACCCTTTTTCTAGCAGACTTTCTAAGGGCAACATGGTGCAAGGAACTGCAGTAGGACTCATGACATTGCAAAATCAAAACACAGGAAGCCAAATTTGCAATGAATATAAAAACAGCTGCCACTATACGGAAACTGGAGGAGATGCAATATGTATGGCTGTGGTAATATAATCAGTAAAGAAGAGGAGGCATTGACCTTAACTTTCCAAAAGGCCTCTTTGTTATAAATCTACATTCAGTCCAAATATAGAACTCTGGCTTGGTTTTAGCTAATATTCTATTGTGCTCTTCAGGATCATGTCTAGTGATTAACTCCTAAGCAAAAAAATCTGCCTGTGAGGTAAGTTCTGCTCTGCAAACATGGAATCAGAGTCTCAGACAAGCATCTTAGTTGGAACAGAAGTGGGTAGTAGAGGTTGGTTTTAGGCTGCAGCTATAAATTACTTTTTTGGACTCAAAGACCATGTCCAATCTCTCCACGTAGAAGAGAACAACATACTCCAGGTTTTATCAAGTCTGTAACTGTGAGGATATTATCCACCCCTGAGCAATGTACCTAAAAAACCCCAGAGAGTTGTGCTTGATTTTTTGTTCATTTGTTTAGTGGAATTTTAAAATGGATCATTTCACAGACACAATTTACAGACCATCCACCAAAAAAAAGCGGAATTGGAGCAAAGGATATTGAGGGAATAACTCTTATTTGGTGGAAACTGGGAACTGAACAGCTGGGAAAGGGGAAGGGAATGAGTGACCCTCTAAATTATATTTTATAAATTATAATGTAACATGTTGATCCCACCCTGACAATAGAATGATGATTGTATTGTAATACTTTAAGGATGTCTGCCTATGGTTTTGTCATTGGAATCCTTATGGTGGAGCTGTGCTGGGGAAGAAATCTCACAGCTGTAGATCTTGTACTATGCGCAGCTCTTGAAAAGTGCAGATGGGAGTCCCAAGCCAAGCCTACCTCACCTGACCAGTGGCAAGTCCGTGTTAGCGAGAGGCTTCTGAAAAATTTGAGTCCCCCAGTGTTAGAGGAAATGAGACAGTAGGAGTTGCTAAGGCTGATACTGCTGAAGCACCATGTGTTGTAGCCGCATGCTTACTCACCCCCTGTCCAGTAACAGACTGGTGAGAGCCCTTGGGGTTATCCCCCATCTCTGAGAGAGTCTTGGAACTTCTTCTGGCTCGCAGAGGAATGTGGTAAGTGTCTTGTGACTTCGGGCTAAATAGAAATTTTTGTAAGTAGCTCGAAGTTTCAGAAATATCAGTGACTCTCAGATGGATAAGAAGGCAAAAAAAAATGGAGTAGATGGCTTGCAAAAAACTTTTTAGGGGAGTAAATGTTCTGCTGAAGCAATGACTGCAGCTTCTAACCCAGCATAAGCCTAAAACCAGCTCCTTCTGGCAATACTGGCTGACTAATTCCCTGGCTAAGAGTCTTTCTGTTGGCAGGCCCAGTCTGTGCAAACCTTGGTCTTAATCTGAATTTTTTTTCCCTTTCATCAGCCTCTGTGAATAATTCTCGGAACAGTTGCTTCCTTGTAGCTCCAGGTCTGATTGCTCATTTCTTGACTTGGCTTACTGGCCAGGAGCCTGCCACACAAGTAAAGAAAAATGATCTATGGATTGAACTGTTACTACCTAATTCTCTAAGCCATAGTGTGGAAGTGCATACAATCATATGATGCTACTCCATCATCATTCAGAAGGGGACTATGACATGTGTGTTCATAAACACATCTGTACTGACTTTATGCTTTGTCAGTTCTCTGCCTCTGCAATTTCAGGTACCAGATGCCAGGGTGGAAAATAGAGAACAACTCTGTCTAAAAGCCTCCAAGTGTTCCTATCCACCTATGTCGAGTTCAGCAGAGAGGTACCCCCTTCAAAGCTAACCCCTTCACAACGTCACCACCTAATCCACCTCTACAATGTACACTTGACTGGCTTTTGATCACAGTTTTGCCTGCAAGTTTCACCCTGGTTGGACAAATCTTGATCCTCTTTCAGGCTATCCATAAATATATTTCAATTCACATCATTCTACCTCTTCCTTAAACACAAAGTCATGCTGCAGTAATTTTTCTTTGTAAATCAAAGATAGCACTTTAAGTAGGAAGAGCAATTAGAGAAATCTGCAGCAGTATATATTTTTATATTTTTATATTTTAATATATCTGGTAACATATAAAGATGCACATCATATGAATGTGCATCACTGCATATGCGATACGGAAAACAGCAAACATACAATACATATGTGAGTCTCTAATGCATGGCTGTAGTGAAGCACATTGCAGGTCCACTTATCCAAGTCCTATCTCCAGCAATGGCAAGAAACAAAATGTGTGGAAGAAAAGTCTTAGGGTAGGTAGAGAGCGGTCCTCTCACCCGCATTGCCGTGCTGTGTACGGAGAGAGCTGACCTAGGGACATCCAGAGTAGGAAGTGGCAGAAATGGACTTTTGTATTTTGTAGCAAACTGCTCTCCATTACCCTGTCTTTGAGCTTATTTGTTCTTTGATCTTTTTTGTACTTACAGACTTCTTAAGGACAGGTTGTATGAAAAATATATTCTTTTGTTAATTTTGAGCCAGCTATCAAATAGTTGCTCTGGGTGCCCTGTTTTTTGGCTGATGAGGAATAAGGAATATTCATTCCCTATTCGTCTACTCTTGCTCTTTGAGACATAGATCTTCATAATTCCTCCCACCTCTTTCCTGTCATCTCTTTTCCAGATTTTAGAGTTATCATCCATTTAGTTTCCCCTGTGATGGATGCTCTACACACAGGAGTTATCTAAGGACTGCAGGAGCACTGCAGAGCAGGCGTAGTCTGGTGTGCACACAGACATCCTATTCTCTCAATTGTACTGAGCAGGGAACCTGCTGGAGGTGCAGCTCCCTTCCAGCCTTTCTGCACAAACCTGATCCCAGAGCAGGCAGGAGGGATTCAGTCAAAAAGCTGCCAGATCAGCCACTTAGATGTGGGAAGCACTCCTAGATCCTGTGCTGCATTCAGACTTATTTTACCTTTTCTTCCTTTGCTACCTTTACTTCCAAGATAGAGAAACCATCTCCAAACAGTGTATCTCAGGTGGAGGTTCTCAACAGAGAGCCACAGAAGTGGTCTTTCCCTTTTTGTTCCTTGAGATGCAGTTCGCACCTTAAAGAGAAGCAGCGGGTTTTTTGCTGCTTTTAAACTATCTCCTGTTGTGCTCAAGAACATAGCCAGAGTCAGCTGCTCCTGAACTGGGGGTCTGTCCTAAAGTGGCAGTAATAAACCTCTGGGACTGGGAGGAGCACATTTGTATCATCAAGTGCTGCCGTTTTGTTGTCATGAGATTTGTTTATGAAGGGCATAGCTGGCTTCCATCATCTGGGCAGATCAAACCATCCTGGAAAACACTTCAGCAGTACAATCTGCTGTTAAGTGACAGGTTGATTCTGCACCTCTCAGAGGCACAGAGCACAGTATTGGGGCCATAGTTAAAGGAGCTTTAAGTAGTGTTTGACTGCTCTGAGGACTGTGGTGGTCTTGTGTAACTTCCCAGAAATGCCCCATCAGCTGCAGCTTCTCCGTGCAATGTTGCATGCCACAATTCTACCCAAACTCATCTTTACTTTCCTTCATATGCCTCTGTGGCAGGATTTATATAGGGGCAGTCCTGCAAGAAAGTAGTAACTATTTTCTGATGCAGTGGGGGAGCCAAAGAAATCCTTTTCCAACAGAGCTTGTGCTTTAGTGCCCGTTCACGTTGTTCTGGCCCATCTGTGTCACAAATAAAAGAAGAGGAAAAGTTCTTGTCCCCCAGCGCATACACCATTTAAGCTCATGACTACACCACTGCAGGAAGGGTAACATACCCTTCCCAATAACCACTCTGTCATCAAACAGCTAGTAATGACAGAAAGAAAAAAATGCTGTCCACCCATGCAACAAGAATCAGTGTTCCTAACTGGATGACTTCATAACAGACTTGAGATTGTTAGAATGTAACTGAAGAAACTGCGTATCAAATGCAACAGGAAACAGAGGTCTTAAATTATTTTTAAATAATTACAAATAGCATTTGCACAAGGCTCCAAATGCTACTCCCAAAAGTACCAAAAGCACTGAGATACTGACTTGAAAGTTTCACCCAACCTACTTGATGGACTAATACTCAATAAGCCTCAATTTGTGAAGAAAAGGATTAAATTGAGGGTTATAAAAATGCAATCAAGCAATAGTTCTGATTATGCCATTTTTTGAGTTTTTAAGCATAATTTTATGAAGTTAATTTATAGCCAGTTCTTTGCTATAGTTTCTGGTATGAGTTATTTGCAAGTCCTAAAGTAGTGGCTAAGGTACAACATTAACTTACAGCATTCTGCAGAAGTGTGAGCTAATGCAATGTAAAGTCAGAGCCACATTCATAAGGAAAATATTTTGCTGTTTGGACAGAGACACATTTCACCTCCATGCAAAATCAGTCTGTGAGTTGAGGATAAGAATAAAGAGATTATTCTCCATCCTCACACTGAAGGAACTCAGTCTTCGCTTGATGGGAGGACATATTTAACTTTGTATTTTCTAAAATAATACTAAAAGAAATCTAATTAGTTTTACATTTTTGGGCAAGGCCTTAAGAAAAATCTGCTCGAAGTCTCCCAGACTTAAAGGGCTTCTTGTCTAGGTCTAACAGCAGCAGTAGCAGCAAGTGTGAGCTAACCCAGAAAATGGTAATTTCCTGTCAAGAGCCCTCCAACAAATGTCGCTTTTATATCTGGCAAAGATCACTAGGCCCCAGTGTTTTGAGTTCAGCATGCTTAAGCACTCTTCATTAAACCGGATGTAGAGTGTGAAAGGTGATTCAGGCAGCATGGGCAGGCATCCGCCCAGATGGCTATGCTTTGGACACTCCAACAAGGCTGAATAGATGTTTCATTGGGTGAGTTAATAGTCAGGCAGGGGCCAACGAGTACTTTAAAAATATTGTCTTTCAATAGTCTCTTCACTGTAGGGAACAAGAAGTCACT
>NW_010391471.1:553-9075 GCF_000710305.1 Buceros rhinoceros silvestris | reverse complement strand
TTAAAATTTTTTTCTTAAAATAGTCTCTTCACTGGAGGAAAAAAGAAGCCACTGACTCATCTGCGATTAGCTGACCTACCATTACAAAACTTTCCATCTTGCATTCAGTCATAACAGAATTTATTGTAAAATACTAGATATTTAGAGTCCATGTTATTTTCAAGCAATTATTCTTCTTACATTCATGACACTTTCATAAACACAGCTGCATCGGGTGCACTTGAGGAGGAGGAGAAGCAGCACACTGTATCCTGTCCCCTCATGCACAGCCACTAGCCCTGCCTTCTTAGTAAGCTGTAGCATGGCAGCCCCTTGGCTGCACACAGGAGGGGGATTATCTTTCCTTTTCAGTGCCTGCTGAAGTTCATTCTGGGAGCCAAGGTTTCATTCCCCCAACAGCGCAAGTTTTGGGGTTCCAAACTACCTAAAAGACATTATGTGGCTTCCCCACGTAACACCACATACAACCAGGAGACCCACCACAATAGTCCCAGAGTTCATTTTGTTCCACTTGCTCATAG
This sequence comes from Buceros rhinoceros silvestris, assembly GCF_000710305.1. Taxonomy (NCBI): domain Eukaryota; kingdom Metazoa; phylum Chordata; class Aves; order Bucerotiformes; family Bucerotidae; genus Buceros; species Buceros rhinoceros. The sequence continues at coordinate 8,554 of NW_010391471.1, read as the reverse complement.
ATTAAAGATTTGCAGTCTACAGATTATCAAGTAGCAAATTATTGCAGCTGAAGCTGGGTCTTTCTCTGGGCAGTTGTGAGGGGTATGAAAGCAAGCGATTTCCTTGTTATAAGTCGCAACTTCAGTTTCACAACCTCAAACAAGGATGGCAAAGGATTCTCTTACAGTTCTCAACAGAGTAGATCAACTATGCCTTGGGGAGAAGACAAGAGATAATCACTGGTGTATTACAGCAAAAGTCTAGATTAATCTTGTCAGAATATTCTTTAATACAAGAATCTACAGTGGCTTCAGGTACAGATCGATGGGTAATAAAGGCAAAGACCACTATAACTGGTATCAGGTAAAACACTACTGAAGACAAAGAAGAAAGTTTCTAGCTTGGCCCCACACCTTGCAGCTCCACAGGTGATATACAGAAAACAGAAAGTTAAAAATGTATTATACGTGTGGTGTGATTTTTTCCCAATGATCCATCCTGGTCCTGACTCATATAATCTCAAAGCATTTTGCACATAGTCATTAGCAGCACTTTTGAGATCAGCCAGGAAAAATCAGCTACAGAAAAGGGACTTTTATTTAACTTGAGCCAGATTAACTAATGGATTAAATCCTGTAGCAGGAGGAAGAAAAGAGCCATCTCCTGAGGACTGCTCATCTTCTGTCTTAAATATTTATCTTGAGGTTTGATAAATCCTTACGGTGGCTGTAGAGAGAGCACAGGCAACTCATTTTTATTAGATTCCTGGCTTTTTGATAACGAAAGTTAGGTGAGACGAATTTAAGTCCAAAGCTATAGTGAATCACAAGACAATTTGTTTCATGATGGCAAGGGCTTTATTCATGAAGACGTTCAGGAGAAGGCAGTCAGCAGGCTCTAGCATGAAAATGGCTTTCGTGTATTGCCAGTGCAGATCAGGAAAGCAGCATTCTAAATCCATTAGCTACTCTTCCAAACATTGTTCAAATTTTTCTGGAACCTCTTACGTTTACTTAGAGCACTTGCAGATTGGTTGTCTTTTGACAGAGTGTATTGTCTTAATTAATGAGTTAAAGGAGGGAACCGTGATCCTAAGTGAATCACCTCATTTAGAACATCAAAGCTTGAGTTGCCAACATTCTGATAGCTGTGTTAGCAGTACCCGGTGAAGCAGTGATGTTCCTTTATGGTGTTACCAGTCACCAGCCTGTTTCAGCAGCTGGTTGCACAGGTGATTCCAGCCTCTGTGGCAATGAGAAGTATGTGATAAATAGCGGATCATACAGCTTTGATATCTTCCCTTTTTTCTGCTAACTGGCCTGTCTCCCCAGGACATGGTGGAATATGCTAAACCACTAACTACAGTATGTTGGTCAAAACCAGTTTTCTCTTTCTCCTCTCTAATTAGGAGTGGCCAGCTCATGGGTTTTGAGCCGCCTGAGGCTTGTGAACTGCTGGAATACATTTGCCAAAGCAGGGCTGCCTTCCTGCCTTCAGTCTGAAGGGAGTCAGCAGAAACCCCTCATGGAGACATTGCTGTAATTATGCAACAGTTGCTTATGCAACTGATTAACCTCAGCCCCATCTGGCTGTGGAGTAACGTAATGAGACCCTTTGGGAATCGCTGCTGTCTCCTCCCAAGGAACAACTACGGCAGCTCTCCATGATGCACCAAAATATGGGGCAGGGGGTTTACGGTCCTCAGCCACATAGTCTCGGCATGCAACTTGCAAGGTTTATACGCCTCGGAAGAGGTGATAGTCCTACTTTGGTGCCAGCTTTCTAGTTAAGGAAATACTAAGATAATGAAACAAACAAACTAAGATAATGAAATTTTAAACTATGACACTTGTAGCGGAAAAGGTAAAGGTGTAAAGTGTAGAAGCTCTGAAGTTACACAGCTGGCCAAGGGGAACAGAGATCCAAACCACCTCTGCCATGCAAATGGCTAACAGGAGGGCAAAACAGGGAGAGCTGTTTCTGAGGGACAGCACACAGGCAATCTGCTCCCGTAAGACAGGCAGTAAGAAAAATACTTGTTAAGTCAATGCTCGTAAACACAGTTTACCTTCTGTTGCTGAACAGCCTGTGGCTATAGAGGGCAAAAGGTGTCCTCTGTTTTCCTGCCTATCTATTCTCAGCACATCTTCTCCTTAGTGGGAGGCATTTGTTGAACTTTGGTTTCTAGTTACCAACTGTCACTGCGAGCAGCTGGGACGTAGAGAGATTCTTCTTCTGACTGCCTCTTTCCATAAGTTCTCCAATTAGCTGCTTGCTCTGAGGTCAGACCATACAATTTTTCTGCAGAAAATGGCAGGATGGCTTGTGAACATTTAAAAGGCAAGGTACCTTTCCACTAATAAAGATGCTTTTGCTCTCCTGCCTTAAAACTCTTTTGAGTGAGCAGGAGTCAGGATGTTTTATACCCTGTTTTCTACTGAATATCAAGTTTCCAAGTGAAAGCTGTGAGGAAAAGATTAGACTAGTTCAATTTATTTTTCTGCTCACAGGTATACCTGCCGGTACATAGCTCTTCGAGAAATTAACTCAATAGCTAAATGCAGTGACTGCTTTGCAAGACTTCCCCTGACACGTTCGTTTCACTGCAGGCACTAGTTACCGGATACTCCACCTTCAGTACGTTACCTAATTGCTGGGGGGCGGCTAATTCGTATGATTTTGGTTTGTTAAACGTGGAATTGTGATACCAACATCTCTTATATTAGAGTCAAGCATGTGGTAGATCATTTTTCAACTTGTTTTTCTTTGTTTTTACTGCAGTACCCTTTCAACAGCCCGACATCAAGAATGGAGCCCTGTTTGATGAGCAGTACTCCACGGCTGCATCCCACACCAGTGACTCCTCGCTGGCCGGAGGTCCCGGCTGCAAACTCCTGCTACACAAGCCCATCCATGCACTCCACGAGATATGGAAACTCTAGTGACATGTACACCCCCTTGACTACACGCAGAAATTCTGAATATGAGCACATGCAACACTTTCCCGGCTTTGCCTACATCAATGGGGAAGCCACCACAGGTTGGGCTAAATGAAAAAGACTGGTATCAGCTAAGCCCATTATACTTTGAGTTATAAAAACTGCACGTTATGTGGGACTTTTCATGAACCTCCTTTAAGGGAGGTGAAGATGGAAAAGATCCTGAGCAGATAAATGTAGTTCATAATGCGGGGGCAGATTGCAGACCAGTATGACTGAATGTTCCTGTAGCCGAAAAAGATTTTTGTGCTATGCTAGACCACTTTCGGGGCCAATCTGTGCCTTTTTTAATTATGGCATGTGGACCAACCCTGTATGATGTCAGCTTGAGTGAGCCATTTTTACCCCCCTCTGTTATTGACAAATGTTAATGAGTCTTACAAAGAAAAAGTACTGGAACAGGAACTATTTATAACTTGAGTTAAAGACAGGAAATTCACTCTCAGCAAAACCCTGTTCTTCTTTTAAGCTCTTAATGCATTCCTCGAAACACATTATTTCTGCCAAGTCATCACTTGTTCATATCAGCTCCTCTGTCCAGCTCCTTAAAAGACAAGTGTCATTGTAGGTCTCAGTTTACACCTAACTTTGTATGTTGATGCACCTTTCTGTTGATCCAGTAAGTTTGGTCTTTACAAAAGAGAAGGGAAGACATGTAGCATTGAATTATACACTGCCTTAAGTTGACTATTGTTCGTATTATATACGTATTTGTGTTAAATTTGCACAATCTGGAAAAATCTAGTATCTCTGGTCAGTAATGACAAGGTTAAAAAGGGACTTGGGGACTGGGAAGATTTTGGATTCAGAGCCACAGATGTTAAATATGATGATATGAAGCAATTATGTAAAGAAAGTGACAATGCAAACATGATTGTTCATTTAATTACCTATTGACAGGTATGAAACTGTTCTCTCAATTCCTTCACGTGGTGATAATTCTATATACTTCTACGAAAGCAAAATTCAAAGCTGTGCCTTTGAAGTTATTCTGTACTGTGTATGTGTGGAGAAATGTATTGTATTTTGGGGAGAATTTTTCTTAGACATTTCTGTCATATTTGTAGCTATTTGTGAGTTTTTGTTAGATTTTATTAACATAGCTTTTTCTTCTGTATTATACAATGCACCAAGCAATGATGGTGGACCTATTACCCTATGGGTAAGAAATAAATAAATGGAAATATGACATCAGGCATTTTAGTAATCGTTTTGTAAATAAAATCTTTGATAGCACCCAGTGTGATGATAACCATGTTTATGCCTAAAACGAATAAAAGTGTTATTTGTACAGTCGTGCAAGATACATGAGGGATTTTCACACTCAAATAAAGCTCTTGGAATTAAAGAGATACCATTTAAATGTACTTAAATACAGAAGCAAACCTTCAAAACAACCCACCCTAAATGTGACAAAGTATGTTTTCATCCAACAAAGGACTTGAGAACATACAGAACTCACGGCAAATGAGTAGTCCTCCACCTGTGCTTTCAGCTGGAAGTGCTCAAGGCTGTGACTGGACAGATGACCCTGTATTCTGCGGTTTAAGCCCTGCTCCTGCCACTCGCCCAAGCTAGCGTAGGCTCTGAGGCAGGTGAGCTGTGCTGCCTGCTGCACAGTACCATGTAACAAACCATGTGTTGCCACTGGAATGGAAAATGGAAATGGAAAAGTCATTTTCCTTCAGGTAAGTAAATGAAGTGGTCAAATTCTCAGATCTTGTGTGTTTAACTAGTGGGTAAACTGGTGAGAGTTTGGGGTTTGAAGTAACGAGAGGAGTGCCTGGAAATCTGCAAGGACTGAGGGAGGAAGGATGTTCCAGGCCAGGTTTGGGAAGTGTCCAGGATCTTAAATATTCAGCCAAGGTCCTGGTGGGATTTTCAAAAAGACATCAGGAGTCTACCTCCACCTTTGGGTATCTGAGGAAAATCTTGTTTACCGGGCTGGTGTCACAGACCTTCTGAAATTTTACCCCTGTCAGCTGCAGTTGTTACCCAATATGCTTTTACTCTTCATTTTGAGGACAGAGGAGATCAGGCTTAGGCTAACTCATCTGTTTTATTCAAGTTACCTTAAGGCAAAATTGTCTACACACAAAGAAAGTCATTCAGGGAAGTTTTTACAGTGGCCAGTCTTTAGCAGCTGGAGTTTTGATGGGTTTGAGACCAAAGTCCTACTTTGCATCTTGTTATTGAAAATGTTTAAATCAAAGCATCGATTGCGGCCTATTAGTTATTAACAAGCATAGAAAGACCTGCCTCATCAAGACTATGGGAAATCAGCACGAGAAAGGCAGCGTCACTAGAATAGGAAAACCCACTTTCTCTTCTCCAGTGAACTCCAGATCTCTGCACTGCATTGCATCGCAGCTGACAAGTGCTCGCTATGACCCCCTTCACTCATTCATTACTGCTGGAACATTGAGCAATCTCCAGCTACCCGACGGACTGCCGACCACGACCTGCCGTGGCCCCTCCAAGGACCAGGCTCATTGGTGAGACATTTGCTGGCAGAACTGACCAGTAACTCAAAGCTGGGTCTTTGGAAGGATCAGGGTGGAGGTGAAACCCAGCACCACTCAAGTGAATCCAGAAGCACTTCCTGCTTTTTTTACAGTAACTTGTCAAACCAAATAAAGTCTAATCCCTACTGACTGAAAGAGAGGAGAAAATGAGAATGTTTTGGTCTACAAACGTGCCATATCCTTCAACACCTATGCGACAGCTCAGTTACCCTGGCTTAAAAAGCCCAGGGTGACTGATTAGGAAGGAGGATGGATATTGGACATGGTGTCAGCACCAGAAATCGTAAAGAATTTCTGAGCGGAGATCTGCAACACCGTGAGCAAAATCCAGGGAGAGAGAATTTTGACCAACAGCAGCACCTCAAAGTTGCTCATAACAGAGAGACACAGAACATCGTCTGTCAGAACTTTGAATATCTAAAGAAACACCACAGTCTGTCTGTCTTTTTTTTAATTAATTTAGAAACTTGTGCCACAGGAGTCTGAACGTGCACTTCCAACCACCTTTGAACTGCTTCCTGATGAGGGCTTTGAAATTTAAACTGGATATTCAGGGGGAGCAATATATAGATTACCCAACACAGCTCTACAGAGGTCACCATCACCAGCTGCATCAGAAGCACTGCAAGGGAAAGCAGGCCCCCTCCTCAACCGCCGCAGGTCAGAAACCACCATATTAATAGAAACTGCCACAGCTTTCAGGTCACAGGGGTATATACCAGGCTGTGAAGTGCGGCGGCTCGTGAGAGGATAACCTCTGGGTAGAATGACTGGTTAAGGGCAGGATCCTCTTCAATCATCCTGGTACAAATTGCCAAACCTCCTGAGTCGGAGCCTGCAGCCTGTTAATGAAGCCTTTCCCTTGACCGTAGTAACTGAAACTGCTGTTTCTTGCCTTGCCGCATATTTATGTGTAAATAAACCAAATATGTGACCACACAAATCTTTCTGAAGAAGCTTTTATACCACATGCCAGAATATTCAATTTCATTTTCACTTTGTCTTCTTTTCTTTTTCTCTTTTCCTTTTTTCCTCTTTTTTCTTTCTCTTCCCCTTTCTCTTCTCTTTCTCTTTTCCTTCTTATTTTTCTTTTTCCTTTTTTTCTCTTTCTCTTTCTCCTTCTTTCTTTTTCTCTTTCTTTTTTTCTCGCTCACTTTCTGTCTTTTTTCTCACAATTACACATCTTATTAAAAGTGTGATTTTTTTCCATGAGCTAAAACATATAACGAAAGATACACAGATGTAATATATACAATGTATGGTTATAGCATAATTAACATACCATATATATTGTTGTAACTAGATGGATACACACACGCAAACATATATGTATGTATGCACATAAAACCCCATTACAATTCTTAAAGATTTTTCATTAACAGGTAGAAAAAAGACTCAGCGGGGGAAGAGCAGTGAGAACTGCATTCAGTAACATGAATCCTGTTTTTGTCAGCCCACCTCTTGCTGCTAAGGTCACTACCCTTTGACAAAAATGGCCTCTGACCTCTCCAGCCCCACAATTCTGTTGTGACTGACCCTGAAACCCATGAAATTCAGGGGCAGACATTGCTTTGGAAGGCTTAGATAAAGCTGACTAACATGGGAAGGGCTCGTGGTATGCACCCATCTGAAAAGGTCTGGCAGTTCTTTGGTAGAGGATGCAATTTATTCCGTCCCCCTCTTTCACTGAAATCCTAATCCTTCATATGCTACCTAAAGTGGAAGCTAAAACGCACTGATGATGAATAACAATGTGCCTTTAAAGGGCAGTAACAGTTTCCTAGTCTTTTTTTTTTTAGGTTTTTTAATTAAAAAATGGTCACTGGCTGTGTACAAGTAAAACGTGTGTTTTGCCGTGCTGTGAAGTAAACCGAAGCAGGCTTGTGCTTTATAATACAGCTGTAAATCAGACAAGCAAAGGGTTGTTTTTACTGGGTTTCTCTCCAAAGCTGCATTAGCATAGACATGGTCCTCCCCCTGCAGAAATGGCTACGCACTTCAGGCTGGATTTTGTTACATCCAGTGACCGTGTTGTGCTGGTTTTGTATCTCCGTTCAAGAAACCAGAAAATTCAGATCCTAGCTTGGGTCTGCATCTTAAATACACACAGGCATACACCAACACATCTCGGCACCTCTGGCGCTCGCTAGAGTCACTGTCCATCTGCAGAGGAAACCTCCCTGCCCCTGTGGTATCTTCCGCCGTGGAGCTGGTCATGTGTGAGGTGAGGGGTTTCTGTTCATGGCCAGGAGTACCTCCTGAATTGCTGTTGGAGGAATACATACTTCAAGGAGAGACCGACCACAGCTCCCTCTGAAGTTTTATTATTGTGGGGTTTTGGTAACTCCAATATATCTTTTCCTGCTATATCTGGACAGTGAATTTTGATCGTAGGGCGCTCTGAGTATGGAAATACTACATATCTTCTCGATGTAGTTTAAACCTACGGTCTTGCGAAGCACTTCAGAGACATAGCTCACCTTTGCCCTGCCACCGC
>NW_010391471.1:0-365 GCF_000710305.1 Buceros rhinoceros silvestris | reverse complement strand
CCCGCCTGCCACTTCTGGTACAAAACATAGCAACGATGTAGCAATGCCATCTCTCCTCTGCACCGCCTGGGCTGCTCGCACCCACATCAACACCCTCTAAAAAAACATACTGACCTCTCTGTGGAGAGGTAACGGTGGGCGGTGTGGGGAAGGCAGCCGTGCTGTCCCTCAGAGGGGAGCTTTTGTCTCCAGATGGGAAAGGACGATTTTCACGTATCGCCACCACTCTGGAGGGCTGGACTTGAGCAAAAGGGGTTTGTTTTGCTGCCAGATGTTATGGCGAAGCCCCGCTTACAGGCAACGGCCACAAACTTTGCTCGCGGTGGCAGCCCAGCGTCACTGCGGCCCTCCTCCCACCCTGCGCC
>NW_010391470.1:2290-32432 GCF_000710305.1 Buceros rhinoceros silvestris | reverse complement strand
GGTGTCCCCCAGGGCTCAGTATTGGGGCCTGATCTGTTTAACATCTTTCTCAGTGATCGGAATGAGGGTGGTTGGGTGCACCCTCAGTAAGTTTGCAGATGTCACCAAGGTGGGTGGGTGTGTTGATCTGCTTGAAGGTCAGGAGGCTCCACAGAGGGACCTGGACAGGCTGGATCAATGGGCTGAGGTCAACTGTATGAAATTCAACAAGACCAAGTGCTGGATCCTGCACTTGGGCCACAACAACCCCCTGCAACGCTACAGGCTTGGGGAGGAGTGGCTGGAAAAGCTGCACAGCAGAAAAGGACCTGGTTGACAGCTGCATATTCAGTGTGCCCAGGTGGCCAAGAAGGCCAACAGCATCCTGGCTTGTATCAGCACTAGTGTGGCCAGCAGGAGCAGGGAAGTGATTTATTCCCCTGTACTCAGCACTGGTGAGGCCACACCTTGAGTGCTGTGTTAAGTTTTGGGCCCCTCGCTACAAGAAGGACATTGAGATGCTGCAGCGTATCCAGAGAAGGGCAATGAAGCTGATGAAAGGTCTGGAGAGCAAGTCTGATGAGGAGCAGCTGAGGGAACTGGGGTTGTTTAGCCTGGAAAAAGGAGGCTGAGGGGAGACCTTATCACTCTACAACTCCCTGAAAGGAGGTTGTGGTGAGGTGGGGGTCTGTCTCTTCTCCCATATAACAAGTGACAGGACAAGAGGAAATGGCCTTTAGTCGTGCCAGCAGAGATCTAGGTTAGATATCAGGACAAACTTCTTTACAGAAAGGGTCATAAAGCATTGGAACAACCTGTCCAGGGTGGTGGTGGAGTCCCCATCCCTGGAAGTATTTAAAAGATGTGTGGATGTGGTGCTAAGGGACATAGTTTAGGGACCCTGGCAGTGCAGGGTGAATGGTTGGATTCGATGACCTTAAAGGTCTCTTCCATATATTCTGTGATATAAAAATAGTCACATAAAAACACAGTGGAGTAGTTGAAGTTAAGTCTCATCTCTGCTGGAAGGACTAAACCACGTGCTTTATTTTAGGAGTGTCTCTAATACTGAGGACACTCAATTTTCATTTAAACAATTTAACATCATTTCTTTATACTGAACCATCTGTTCATTACAAAATAGGTGAATTTCATTTCATTTTCCTTCATAGCACTGATTACCAGGATAGAACAGGCAGTGTGAGCTGGTAAATTTTGACTTACAAAAATTTTGACAGGTTAGTTAGGACAGATGGGCACAATAGCAGAAAGATACTTGATTCCATAAATAGTTGGCTCAATAGCCTCCAGACATTTTAACAATCACCTCACACATTTAATTTGTATTGAAACCAAATATACATATCAATGTTTGTGTGTCGTTGTTAGAGGAAGAAAGAGACCATCTCTGGTGATTGACATTAGTGTTAAATCAGGAAAATGCATTATGGTTTTTTATGCATATTATAGGTGGTAGTGTTTGGTTTTTTCCCCCTTTACAGCTGAGAAAATTCTTCCTGAGTCAGTGGTGTAGGGCAAATGGAAACTGTGAGACTTTCCCATTCGTCTTTGGAGCTGCTTTAAATTTGATTGCTCTTGATGGCATTTTACACTTCTAGATGTTTGTGAGGCTGACATTGGTGCTACCATGAAGTTAAAATAAATAGTATTTAATGCACGAACGATAAAAAGAAGAGCTTGTTAACATTACCCTGCAAATTTTGCTTTAGATTGTTCTTTGATTTCGAAATGGTTTCTTTTGTGTTTACATAGTTGTATCGCCATGAAATACACAAATCAAAAAACAAAGCACTGGCACATCTGGAACTGCAGGAGAAAGCACTGAAAAGAAAATGGAAGAAGCAAAAACAACTGACTGCTGATTCCTTAGAGAAAAGGAAACTGACTCTGATGCGTGAGGTGAGAGCTAAAACTGCACTTTTAGCTTGCTGCAAGTGATTTGCAGCAGTAGTGAGAAAATGCTCTTGCACATGGGTCAACATTTGCTCCTTTTGTTGGATAATTTGGTGTGATATATGCGTACACTCTCACTCTCCCTGCTCTCTGTGTTGAGTGCATACAAGCGTTGGAATAGGCCGTATAACGTATTTATACAGTTGTGCATTTGATCCTTGTTGCCTGGCTGTGCCGTCTGTAATTCTGCAGACCTCCTGGTGACTGAACAGGAACTGTCTGCAGCATTAAACTGTGTGTTGTGAAAAGTATGCGTATTCTTTGTGTTCTTATTGCTGTCTTGCTGTCTCCTCCCCTGTTTAGCGTTTTTCTTTGTTGGAAGTGTGAACATTCCTCTGTCAGGGATAGACATCTTTATCTGCCATTGCTTATTTAAACAGAGAAAATGCAGAGTCATAGGGGCTGCAAGAAATTGGTAAGGAAGAGCTTGTCTGGAAGGAAAATTAACACAACAGAGGTTGAGGAGCTGTGGCTGCTAGCCGATGAGTTTGTCATCTGGGGATTGAAAAGCTTGTTCTCTAGCACTCTGACTGAACATTTATTGCTTAATTTGCTTTTGAATATTGAACCATAGCAGCATAGCATAGCACAGAGACAGTAGCTGTCGCTGTCTGAAAAGGGATTTCAGTGGTAGACATCCTTTTGTTTCACATGGCAGGCAACTCCTTACCATGCCTTACGAAAACTAATTTTAAAACGTAGCCATTAGCTTTCAGACCTCATCAGCACTTGGCCAAATTGAGAATTGTTCTTGTTGGTAAAGAGTGATGATGAACAATGTTCACTCAGCAGTTAAAATAAATGATTTATCAGTCCTATAAATATGCAGTGCATAGACCCTCACACACCTCTTCTCTCTTTTGTAAATTTTCAGAAGTCTTTTTCTGATCTCTGAGAATATTCAAGCATAGATGGAAACAAATGACAAATAAAAGTACTTAGAATTGAAGATCACACTCTAGTTGTGTGTTTCACTGTTTCACTGCCATCATAGTAGCATTTTTGTGTTAAGGATACCGTGCTAATCAAGCCTCAAACATTAATTTTGACCTTTGTTATTTGCATACTTTTCTACCAAGTGCATTTTAATGGAGTGTTCAAAAAAGCTGTGGTCTTTTATACAAATTTCTCTAATGTAATAGCAGGCTAGTTTCAATAAGACTTCCATGCAGAAATAAATGAGGTATCAGAAAGGTAGATTAGACCACACACTCTAAGATTTGGCTGGATTACATATTATGTGACTTTGTTATCTTGCAGATGTGAAACTCATAGATAGGAAATAGTGGTTCCATTTCTAATGACGATTCACAAATTTAAATTCCTCCTGAGTGGCTTTGCCCTTCATATTTAAGAGATGACTTTATTCAACACACTCTGTCTACTTCTGACTCAGAGAAAATGCACTTCCAGACAGGAAGACAAAAGGAGATGATGCCTAGCAAGATGAAACCTATCTGACTGTTGAACATTGTTTGAAACATTAGCATCTTCTTCTGTGTAGAGAAAAAAGTAGATGGAGTAGAGTCTCCACTTTCATTTACGCCTAGCTTGAATTTGTTAATGGCTGTGTTCTGTTGTTCAGAGTAACTAGGAAGACTCTTCAGTCTGTGGCTCCCAGTGGTTGCACTGTGGTTTGTCTCCTTGTCTCTTATCTTGGTGATCTTTTTTCCTTATTTTCTGCTGGGAGAGTGTAGCTTCCTAAATCCCTTGAATCCTGTTCAACTGCAGAAGACTCACAGGTAAAAACTAGGAAGATGCTGCTACTACTGTATTTTTTCTTGTAGGCTGAAGAGAAAGAGAGCAAACGTATAAAATGGATGACTGAAATTTTTAATCTTACAGGGATTTGTCTGCCTAAAAATCTGAATGAAAAAACAATAGGAGTTTGTCTCTGTAACTGTGGATTGTGAATGTGTAGGTACCACAGTGTTTTGACTTATTACAGCTTATTTTTAAAATAAGATTAGTGTATTGCACTGAAGGATAGGTGGTGAGTGGGTGTCGTAGGGAGGAGGGTTTAGGATTAATTCCCTTTAATTATCTGTAGCAACAATCTGAAATAGGAGGGAAGATGAATTTAAATGGAATTCATAGGTGATACTAATCTGGGACAAAGTACAGCACTCAGTGTATTTGTCGAGGGCGGGTAAATGGGCCTAGAAGGATTAGAAGCTGATATAACTTTATTTTTTGCTGATCACAAGCAAATGTGAGCTAGTCTCCCTTTGGTCCAGTGCTCTAAAAATGTTCATAACATGTTTGTGAAGAGGGTGAAGCTTAGAAGTCCGGTGATGCTGAAAGAGAACTAGTAGAGAAGGTGGAAAAGAAATTAGTTGGAAAATTTTTGTCCGATTAAACACATCAACTTAGTTTTAATTGCCTTAGGGAAAGGAATCATCTTTTGGGACAGATGAACTTTTTTCTTTTTTTTTTTTTCACCCTTCTTCCTTCTGCAGATCTGGCATAACATTGTCTAAAAACCTGCGCTGTTTTGTCATCAGATGGCTAAATAGAAAGACTAGATTTAGTTAGTATCAAGTGTGAAAACTGCATAGTGATTTGTCAAGTAGGTGTATGAGATGATTGAAAGATGAATATTCACTGATTTGCTAAATTGGTTATGAGAAGTGTAAAATACTGCAGTGTAATTCAGACGCAAAAGACTAGAAATTCATGGAAACTAGGTACATGGGGAAACTGATAGACATAAAGCGTAGTAAAATGGGGGGTGGAGATGGGGAAACACGTGTAGTACCACTGCCTAGAATTTTTCGAATGAGGCTGAATATAAACCAGAAAACTTACTAATGGGACTGAAAGAAAATTTGTGGAGATAACAGCATATAGTTATGCTGCAAACCAGTTCCTCTTATGATTCCTGGGGGAGCAAAAATAGTCACTCAGTTCTCGAATTTTGAGTAGGAGGGCATACCTGAGCTTCTCTTTTCTGTGGGATCTTCTGAAGTACTTGCAGTCTCTCTGGCTAAATTCGATTAATTGTGGTGGTTAATCTGTTGAGGTCACTTGCATAGCTGGTCTCTCAGGTGTTTAAGAAGTAACTACCTTCTTCCCAGGTTGTGGGATATAATTTTATTAGTTTGCCATTTCCAGCTTTGTGAGTGAAACCACAAGTCAGTGAGGAGTATTGAGTTGTGTTCTGCCTATGAGGCCACGTCCACATTCAGCTCGCCATAGCTGAATGCCTCTTGGGTTGCAGTCAAAGACCTCTCTTCTTAGGAGGCAGCAGTCATGGTGCTAGTGTTGGACTTCAAATACTAGGGGAGAGACACCTTGAATGTGCCTTGTGAGAAATGCGTGGAGATTCCCAAAATGTCTTCGAATACCAGATGTAGTCAGGTGTGTTTCAGTCTGTTGAAACGTTTATGGTGGTAGGTGGCTTAATTTTTAGGTCAAGGCTCAATGAAACAAGTCTTCCTGAGTTAGTTTGGATCTAGTAAAGTAATGCAGTTTTTGGATGTCCATCAGATATATATACAAGTGTTCTTTGGCTCAATAACACTGAGATCAAATAATTTGAGGATGCACAGTGATTTTTTTTTTTAAATTGCCAGATATATGTCTTTTTTTTTTTGATGAGAGGGTCATAAACACCCAGCTTCTTTGTGTTAGGCTGGGAGCAGAAGGGAGTGAGAGGACTGGCTCTTGAAGAGTCAGTGCTGATGGTGGGCCCCAGAAGTAATAGCTGTTTAATTTTTCAGAAAAAAAAGACGAATTCTAGTCACTCAGAATGAAGTATGGTTTTGTGATCTATCTTAATTAGGATATAATGGCACAGTACCAATTTTGCAAACACTGCCTTGTTGACTGTTCTCTTGCTAATTGTTTAGAAGAACAATACCAAGAAACCAAAGGAAAAATTGGTCTGCTGCTTATGAAATATTTCCTATTACACTGTACTTTCAGATTCTGTCTGATCAATACTGTTTGCAAGACGTATTGGGACGATCTGATCAGGTTACAGCTGTGACAAAAGGCTTGTCTGTGAATGCTCCTCGCACACGAACAGGTAGACCATCTCAATTGTATGTGGTAATATATTTAAGACTGTCTCCTTGCTTTTCATAAATAGCCTCACTTTGCAAAGTATTCTTTTTAACTGTTTTTATTTCATCATTTAATGTAGTAACAACTGATCCTGTTCATGTTGGATTGTCTGGAGTTAAGGCTGGGCTGGCCACTAGAGTGACAGATGCTCTCTATCAACCCCTCCCCTTTCTCAGAAGGGGAAGGTAATAAAGGAGAGAGACTTATGGGTTGAGTAAGAAAAAAAAACAAACTAGAACAACTTTAATGAAATAGTAACAGTAAAAAGAAAACATGGTAATATTAATAAGAAAATAATTAAATATTTACAAAACCCATATCAGAAATCCCCCAGAGTCCAGATTGGACTCAGAAGCAGATAGAGATTGGGACTGAAAGCAGAAGAACAGAGAATCCTCCTGGAATTCAGGCTGTAGAATAGGAGGGCTTGACCCTTGTGATCCCTCAGCTTTATACTGAGTATGACATACGTGGAATGGAATACTTTGTTGTTCAGATTTGGGTCACCTGTCCTGTTCACTTTCCCACAAGTGCAACCTTTTTACTTGCTTATGACCCTTTCACTTATCACACTCCAGCATGTCACTCAACATTTAGCAGTGACCTTGGCCTTCAAAGGAGCATGTATAAGCAAGAGCCTTTCTGCACATCAGTCCTGGGTAGTAACTGTAAACATCAAGCACTGTCACTTCTAGAAGCAGACACTGTCTGCAAAAATATGCCGTTAACCTCAGAAGGTCCCATCACTTACAAGAGACTTAACTGAAAAGTAAAATCACCCATCAGAATTGGTTCTTCTAACTCAAACCAGGTCATGGATGAAACACAGATGAGAGTAACACCTCCCATGACAGGGGAGATCAACCCAGGGCTGGTTATTCTACTGTATTGCTCCATTGTGGAATTTTGGGTCACCAAAAACACCTCACAGTCCCCATTTCCACAGCCAAACAGACTAGCCTGTACAGTTTGAGCCATTTTAGTAGTTCTGATTCTCACTGGTACAGCAGTGGGTTGACTGCTTGCTCTGGGATATTGCTGAAGATGTATCAGCAGTTTGTGAATAAGGCTTTTCCTTTTTTTACCCTGGTTTGTGGGTCCTTACGCTGCTGGAAGGCAGGACTGACTGTTGGCAAGTGAAATCTTAAACTTAGGTTTTGTCTGAAGGCTGCCTTTCTCTTTTGCTTACTGTGACTATTTCATCCTACATGCTTCTTCTGCACAAGCTATTTACACAGGTGAGAAGGACAAAAGCCTGTATGTGGACGAATGTACTAAGGTATCTCACAGGCCTTTGGCCTGTGACCCTTTCTGTGCAAAGTACAGGAACTTGCTTTTTGGTACGAAGTCCTGCGATACACTACAGACCGAGTCTCTGTGTTCTTCCCTGTTTTGTCTGATTCCTCTAGGTTTCCCTAATGTAACAATGGCTCCTAACTGTGACCTAGAATCACCCCAAGGACCCATTGTACAAAAAAGTGATCCTTCCACTCAGCTTTCCATCCTTACCGAATCTATCATGGATTCCAAGGTAACATATCTTCTGTTCCATCTATGTCCTGTGGTTTTTTTCTTTGCACAAAGTAAGAATATTCAGAGGTAGAATTTCCAAGCAGACCTAAGCCTGCCTTTTGTATATTGTGTCCCATGTTGATGACGTACGTAGAAAATGACGTTAAATGGAGGTTAGTTTGTTTTGTGAGGCTAGGAATAATGATTTTTTGCTTTCTTAACCTTTGAATATGAGACAAGCATCTTATGTCTCATAGAAGCTCTCTCATATTAACATTCTCTCCCTTTAAAGTTCTGCAATTATCATCAAGGGAACAAACTAATTACAAACTGAAAAAACAAGTCTTGTGTCACTTGACTAATTGCTACATATCAAAATATGCCTCTGGTTTTCGGTCTGCCTATAGGGGGATATAGCCAGGTGGGCTCCGATGTATTTCTCATAACACACATGTAAATGTACCCCGGTTAACTCCACAGCCTAGATTAATCCTACAACTTTAACTTTTAATACTTCAAATCCTTTTACATTTATTTAGATTTGTTTAAAAAAATTGATTAAATTTGTTTAAAATTTCATTTTAATTGCCATTGAGTTGTTTTCATAACATGAGTTGTACCAGGAATGCTCACTGTGGTTTGAGAACAGGCATATGACGTTCCCGGAAGGCAGCTCTCTGATGGAGGCCAAAAGGGCTGTGGGAGTAAAAGTGATGGTGTCATATTTTCATGGTTCTCTCATCCTGTTTCCTACTATCTTGCACACATAACTACAGTAGTGTTCTGTCATGTATTTCAATGTGGTATTTGTTTTGGGGGGTTTTTCTAATACGAAGAGCTAACTGTAGCATCTTTTTAAGCCATATCACTGGATGCATGCTGTAGGATAGGCTTAAATTTTTAAACGAAATGCATACAGATAGTTCTCTGCTGAGCTTCTGTGAGTTTTTCTTCTCCTTATGTGCCTGCGGAAATCATAGTTAATGACTGTCTGGTGAAGCCTACCTAAAAGCGTAGAAACCTGATAGTTGGAGGAACCCTAATTCCGAATTTGATTGCTCAAAGTACCAAATGATTGCTCAAGTTTTGCTGTGAATGTGGTGTGTAGGATTGTATTTTGTTTCGATTGCATTTTACACATATAATGTATATGTGTATATACAAATGTAATTTTGCAGATCTCATTACAAGGTTGTTTAGCTTGTAGTGTCAAATGGCTGAAATTTTAGAAATGTTTTTTCTGTCTTCTGTCTGCTCTATCTCTGTATTTGTTTTGGTACAGTCTTTGAAGCATTTTTTTATCCTGCAGTGTGTGTGGTCTTTCTTACTTCATCTAAATCATCCAAATAAAACATTGCGTATGGAATTAATCACTTGATGAGTTCTTTCAGAGACAATTGACAGTATCAGTATTTCCTAGGTACTAAAGTCTCCCAAAACTCTTCCCACAGAGGTTTGTGTTTTTCTTTCTTTTTTTCTTTTTTTCTTTTTTTGTTTTAACTTTGTTTTGGAGGTAGAAACAAATGGGTTTGTTTTTTTTCCTGAAACAATTTTTTAAAATTGATCTCTAATTTCTAAAGATTGAAATTGATATAGCTCTGAAGTACGTTTTGTGTTCTTTGTTGTCTCCTAAAAAGGTTCTTAATGAAGTGGAAGATGAATTACCAATCTGTCAATCAGAAGATGGACATGATGACTCTCTGAATTTCAAATCCAACATCAATTCTGACAGGTCAGAACAAATACATCCATTCAGATTTCTACCTTCTTAACACTGGCAACAGATGGAGTTAAAAGGGTGTTGCATGGGAATAGCTAAGTTCCTTTTTCTGTTCCACCTCCCCCTTTTTCCTGACCTCAAAATTCTAGGGAAACCACTTGTAACATTCAGACTGAGAATGAATGTGAGCAGGGAACTTACCTGAGCAATTATAGATATTTTAAAAAGCTCTGTCTAGACTGTTCAAATAATCTAGAATCATGCTACTGTCCTATCAAAATTCACTGTTATGCTTGTTTTCAATATAGGCTACTTCAATTATTGAGAGAAGAAAATTCCTTGGTGAATTCTCAGTTGTGGACTGAAAATGATATGAGAAAAACTACTTTATCGCAGGGATCAAATGTGCCTTTGACCCCAACAACTGATTCTCCATCACTGGATCGGTCAGGTTGGATTTGTCAAATCACAGCTTCTCAAGGGTTCTTAGGCTATTCTCAGGATCCTGTCTGGAATTCCTTTTCTGGGAGGGGGTGAGAGACAGAGACCTGCTAATTTGAGTCAGATAAATTTCCAGACTAAAAATTACTTTATAACATATATTTTACAGTAAAATTACTTTGTAACATATTATTGTTAAGAAAATAACCAAAATATTTTAGGTGTTTATTTTTTGTTTTGTTTTTTGTTTAAATCAGCCCTCAATGCTACCAGTGTAGTCAAAAGAATCCGTTCAAGACTTCAGAATGAAGATAAAGAAGAGACTGTAGACTCCACTTACACTGTGAGACACGTGCTGAACCCGAACACAAGGAAACAAAAGCAAATTGCAGCAAAAAGTTTAGTACTTTTAAACATAAGATACCTCCCTTTGCTGTGGTCCTTAATATCATAAGAAAATGTAGGTTGAAACGGGTCTTTGAAAGTTATTGCAGGGCTAACTCCGAAGTTTGACAGGGGACTCCTCTTCCAGCCTTTAGCATCTCTAAGGATGGGCATTTCACAGCCCCGTGGGTAGTGTATTCCCCTCTCTTCTGCTCATTCATTGGTGAAGTGTAGTCGATAGGAATCTGGGAACCATAAATATGGCCCTTTGATGCCGTTACCTTGCTACCCATGGACTTCTCTCCTGTGCAGAGCTTTTCTATTTCTGATACAGCTTTCTATTCTATGCTGCACAGGCTTACAATTCATTTCAGTTCTCATATTCTACACTCATTTGTATGTGACTGACAACAAGTACAAACTGTAACACGAAAGATTGTTATAAAACTGTTCCATACTAAATATGAGTCCTAAAAGCAGCTGGTATTTTTCACTGGCCATTCATTGGCAAACTGTTTCCATGCTTTTAACTGAGGAGGAAAGTGTAAACAGGTTAAAAGCACCAAACGATCATACTTGAGAGGTACTAATGTGGTGGCAGAAAATGTGTTTTTTGATGATCTGAAAATAACTGGAATGACTGGGGACTTTCTTTCTGGCTCAAGGCAAGAGTGGGCCTGTCCTTTGATTTACTTCAGTAAACAGTGTAATTTAATTGGTACTGCAAAGTTTTTTATAGAAGTTGAAATTCCAAGGACGATTTGTTTTCCCCTCCCTCAGTGAAAAGAAAACAAACTGCACAGAATTCTGGAAGACAGAGGAGAGATGATTCTCCAGCTAATTCAATCCCCATTGACCTTCAGAGGGACAGTAAGTCCAGCCTAGATGTGCTCAACCACATGATACATGAAGTGGAGCATGAATTGGAGGAATATGAGCGATGTACAGGTCGTGAGGTTCAGAAAACTGAGAGAAGTGGAGGCCTCACCGGGTTTACCTTGTCACTGGTGAACGCTCTCTGTCGTTTGATGCGCTACCTCAAAGAGGTGAGAAGACTGAATTGCTTCTGTAGAGTGAATGAAAAAGGGTATAAAGTTATTTTACAGATGTAAACTTTGGTATTTCCTGGCTTCCAATCAGTTTACTTTGAAGTCCGATTATCACTGCTTGTTATATATATGCAAGCAGGAGTTAAAACTTGTAGTTCGTTAGGAACAGGTATCCCTAGTGAAAAGGGAGGAGTTAACTGCAGTGAAAGTCTCCCAGTGGTTATTAGCAGAAAATGCCAACTGAAGTAATTTAAATAACAACAAATTTTAAATATGTTTAGAGTTGTAGCAGAGTATTAACTACAGCCTTGTTTCCACTATCTTTTTCTTCCTTTGCTTCCCGAAGGCAGGCACGGTTTGTGACTATTGTCACTAAAACAGGGGACCAAATCCCTAGTTTTCTTTGAGGGATTCCTTAGCTTTCTTTTCCTATTCATAGCAGAAACTTCACTTTAAGCAAAAATGACCTGATGTGCTCACTGTAGCAGGGCACAGCTGGGGATCAGCGGAATTCCATAAAGAAGACTACCTTGAAGCTGTGTAAAACTTCTTTTTTTAAAAAAAAGAAAAAGGGAAAAAAAGTGTGTTTTATTTCATCTCTAACCCAGAGCTATTCAAGATGCAACAGTGGCTCACAGTTTCATTGGTCCCGTGTGAAATTTTGAGCCAGATTATGACAGTTCCTGCACTCTTAATAGATGCAGCAGAATGTTATCCAAATCCCAATGCTCCATTTCATAGCAGAGGCAATAGATTCCTAATGAATGTGGAACTGTCCTATTTTTGTACTTTTCAGAGTGCATAATAATTGGGGGAAAACCTCCAAATTTAAAATTCTAATTCTTTTTTTCGCCTGGATGTATAACAACTTATTGCTTGTGTTATCCTGTATGTAATCTCTATGGAAGAATTCACTTTAAGATCTGTCTTAGAAGCAAATGGTAAACAATCAATTTAAGAGTAAAAAGCCACTACCATCAGAAGATGGATTGTGTCTGAGGAGATCCTATTTTTTAAAAGAAGTTAAGAAAGCTTGTTCTCGGTTAAAGTTGTAATACCAAAACAGGGTATTAGATTTGGTTCTTCTGCAGTTGTGAGGAAAGATATTCTGGACTTTCAGAAGAATGTTTTCCATTTATTGGGAAAACATAAATTTAACCCATTTCCATTTCCAGGTATGCATCTGTATTGGTTTTTAGTAGGTTTTTAAGTTTTTCTCCCTTTTTAGAGTGAAATGCAACTGCGTGAGAAAGAGGTGATGAGGCAGCAGCATGAGGAGATGTTGAATGAACACAGAGAACTGATTGATGCTCTTACTGCAGAAATACTTCTCGTGAGGGAAGACAATACTGCTATGCAGGTACTGAGCCCCCCTTGCTCCTTACCCATCAAGATGATTTGTTGGAGTAGTTAGTTGTGTTGCAAATATGGATTGAGATCCATTGTCTTATGTTCAAGAGATTTTAATAATAAACAGAAAATTATAAAATTGAATGGGACCCTGAGACTTATAACAGCAGGCATGAGGTGGGGGAAGGAATGTTTGGAAAGTCATTATTTTATCTTGATTTATGATGTTTTAACTTCAAAGCCTGAGAAAATGCTAGTTCCGTGAAACTGAGCTTTACTTTATCAATCTAAAGGTTTAAGCATCTTCCTCCACGCTTCTATGCTGTTAACACTACTGGAGCAACAAAGTAGACTAGATGTAATACTACATTTCTTTTTTTTCAATTTGCAGTGGAGATAGATAGATAGATTTGTTCGGTGGTTACATTTGGAAATGAAGCAATAAAGCAGCCTTAGAGAGGAAGAGGGGTCATACGTTAGGAAGAGGAAAAACAAATAATTTATTTGAGTCAGGAGAGAAAATAAATGAGAAACATGGAGACAGTATTATTTATTTAACACCTCACTGGAATCCTACAGATCCATGCAGTGGTATTAAGAGGCTAGGTTTCTTCTCAGGGCAGCTTGTGGTATATAATTCTCTAATTCATGTTGCTAGCATACAAATTTCTGTATCTCTATTCCTTCCTCCTTTAGAAGAAGCTTCAGCAATACATGACAGTAACAGATGAACAACTGACCTCCCTCACACAAGCATTTAAAGGCCTCCCTTTGGTGGAATCTAGAAGAGAGCAAAGTCCAAACCACTTTGGAATTGCAAGCAAAGGTCCAGCGAATGGCCAAGGTGTGTGTATGCGTGTGTGAAGGATGGAACAGGAGCTGTGGTTAGTTTATCCCTGTAGTGGTCAATCTGGTATTTTATAGATATCTGCTTGAATAAATTCCTCTTGTGAGCGTGAATCTCACTTCTGGAAGTTCATATGCCATGGATTCTGCTGTGAGCACAAGTGCTGTGCTACAGGTTGTTTTTAACAATATTATAGGTTGTATCTCATCACCGTTGACATCCTTCTGTCTGTATCAGGACTGCAAGATTAACCTTTTAGCCAGGTCCTGGGCTTGAGCTTTAAGTGATACATAATATATTATATTTAGAAGAAAAAAAAAAAGGGCAAGAAGCGGAGAGTAACCTTCGTGCATTAAGACAGTTTACTAACTCGAGTTTATTCTGAGACACCTAAAAACCAACCGAATCAGGATCTCAACTTTCTGTGGGATGTGATTCTTCCATCAGACACTGGAGGTCGCTGCTGGCCAGAAACAGCAGCTGCTGAAGCCCATTAACTAAGCAGGCAGAAGCCTGTTTCTTGATATTTGCAACTTTATACCAGAGGTGAATGACCAGTTGAGCAATCTATAACATAGACACAGGCCAGTTTAAGCCAGTAGCATTGGTGGCCAAACTAAGCAAACATGACTCACCTTGCAGTTTTTACATTCTCTCACCATGGACTTTTCTCTCAACTGCCTTCCCTGATTGGTTGTTGCTCTCAAGGTTGGTAACTCCTTGTGAATCCTATGTGTATTCCTTAATCACATGTTGATTTTGTGGAATTTTTTGTGGTCAAAAGTCTTCCTGACTGTTTCTGTGGAATTCTCAGGAAGAAGCCACGTGTCAGATCCCTTTTTTTGTGGTTTGCTCAGGCTTTGCAAAAGCAAACAAAGAATCCTACCTCAAAATATAAAACTCAAACAATGAGAAAAACACCCCTAAAAATCCCAACCCAACAAACAAACAAAACAACCAAAAAACAAACCAACAAAACCAAACCCCAAACCTTCCTGTACAACAATTCTGCAAGACTAGAATTTGCATATCTTTTTTCATGATGAAGTACTGGATGTAAGCATATTAACATTACTGTGGTCTTACAGCTAGCTACAACTTTGTTTTCATGCTATTGATTTGTGCCTTCATGCTATGTTCAAAATAGATGGCAGTCTAGGCACAAGCTGATTGTAGTTAAATACAGAAGAATAACTTCTTTATTTTTAATTAAGAGATGTCTGATTTTAATTAAGTCATAAAAAAGATTATCAGAGAGCTCAAAAAAGCTTTGAATTGTTTTCCACTTGACCATCGTTGCCATCAAATTTATAAATGTAAGTTCATTAGGACAAGTGTGTAGGTCTGCTTTTCCCAATGCAGCTCACTGAAATACCTATCCCTCATAAGTCACATCTGTAAGTCTTGGCTTGGTCTTGGTGAGCTACAAACAGGTCTCTTACTAGTATCCTGAAATTGTGAGGCTACATATAAGAGCTCTTCTTGCTCTTAAGGCCAGTGAAAATTTGTGTTATGCTCCAGTGAAAGAGTTCCATACCTAAGGATCAGAAGGAAGTTAGCCGTGTCAGGGGAACATATTCTAGTCTGTCTTTTCAGATACCTCAACACAGAGTTGTTATTGAGAATTTTTCCTATTGCACTAAAACTAATATTTTTCCTTCTTTTTTTTTTTTAATAATTCTATCTCTGCTTTGTCTCTTTCTTTAGAAAAACCTGATATGAGCTATTTTAAGCCTAGGGCAGATACAGGCAACAGGGAAGGCATGCTGAAATTCCCACAGGAAGAACTTCCTTTTACGTTTCTCCAGAGGTCCAGTGCTTCAGGGAGTGCGGTTGCCAGTAGAAACTTGCCATCTTACATCTTCCAGCCAGCTGTGCTGTTGTCACCCCCCCGGCAGAAGAATAGTCAGGAATTTACTTCCCTCCAGAAGGGTGAGATCTCTTTGACTGTAGTAGACTTGATCTTATCTGTAGTGTGTTACTGTTTCAATCTCTCACTACTTTGGAGATGGATTTTCTATGGAAAATTTCAAATCTCTATGCTAAGAGGCACTGGCCCTAAAGCTGGAATATCCTGCTTCTGCACCCAGATATGCATTTCTTTTCTTTCTATGCCTATTGATAGATTTCCTTTAGACTTTCTGTCCCCTACAGTTCTCCTTCTACTGTCTGCAGTCCTGTCAGTGGCAATCCAGACTGGAATTTTTATTTTGTGCTGGTTTTGATTGTCACATCTGTATGATGTGCTGTAGCTCTTTGTCTATGATGTACAACACATCATTTCAGATTTCCATCTGCTGATGATGTAGTGCAGCCTCCATCACCTTTAAAGGTTTGGCCGCTGAAGACTGGAAATGCAGTAGGATGTCTGTAGGCTGTGACCCTTGCTTTGAGCCAGTCTTCCCAGCAGAGTTTTTTTCTAAAAGCGTTGGAAGCAAGTTTCCATTGAGTTTCATTTAATATACAGGAAGTGGCTGAAGAAGTTTGGGGTGAAATTATATGTTGCTGGATAACCAGATTAACTAACTCAGTGTCGCGTCAGTATCCATAGGCTTTAGAAGTTTTATAGATCGGTAGCTCAGTTCTGGTTGTTGGGAGGAAGACAGTTCATCAGGGATGATTAGAGAAGGTATTTCTTGTTTAAACTTAATGAATAGAGCAGAAGGGAGAACCCTCTGTGACTCTCAAAATTAACTGTTTCCTCCTGCAACTGCCATTGAAACTGCATCTCACCAGCATCTTACTGAGTGTGCTAGGCCCCTGTAACCCTCTGTTACTGAGAGGCAGGTAATTAGTCTATGGCTGGCTTGATGGTTGCTGACAGGAACTAGGGCACAGTAGTGGTGTTTTGTGCCTTCCTCCCTCCTGTTTTCTCCCCCTTTCTGCTGTGTTGCTTTGTAAGTCTTTTCCAAGTCAGAAAAGGAACCCAAAAGTCGTTTTGATTTTTAAGGAGTGGGCAGGGCAATTGGAAGTTTATATATAGTTCAACCTTTTGGTGGGCTGCTGTGCTGTGAAGGAGGCACGTAGGAAAGCAGGAGGAAATGAACTAAAAGTAATGTTCTGCAAAGAGCAACATCTAGCTTCAGTCCCATTGAGAACTGTCGGATGTTGTCTGTCATTTGAAACAAGAATATAGAACTGTATTCCTAGAGTTCACTACATTAGCTATGTGAAAAGTGTGTTGTTACCCTTTTAAGACCATTAAGGATGATAAATGGCTCAACACGTGTTCACTTGTTGACTTATTTCTTTATGAAAAATTATTCTTAAAACAGATTTGAGAATAAATTTTTAAATGTCATGCTCTGCCCAAGAGGCGAAAGTTAAAGCTCAAAAAGGAGTGGCATATTTGGTGTAGAAAGCATAGAAAACATGGTTTTGAGCACAAAATCCAGCTTGGACTTAACATGTAGCAGCTGTCAGTGCTGTAACATATTTCGTCGTGTGTGTGGTGTATTATCCGTTTGGTAATGATGACCACAAAAAAATTCCTAACTACATTAGTTGGCCAGAGTGCTTCCCCTTTCTTAGGGGCTGAGTAAATATCTAGTTTGTTGTTATGCCAAAAGTCTTGTATTTTGTTGCTCTAGAAGTTTTGTTACTAACCCAGTATAAATATCAGATCTGAAATACAAACACAGTTTATTAGGTAGGGTAACTGGATTTGGGGAAACAGAGGACTAACTAAGAAATAGTGTTTGGTCTATCAGTTAAGAATTTTAAACCATTTGTCTTCTTCCCTCTGACTTCTCTCTCAATCTCTCATTAAATCATTTAAATGTAAGAGTGTTTGCAATAGGAAGTACTAAACCTGTAGAGTTCTTGCAGCAGGATCTTGCATAGAGTGTTTTAGTCAGTAACAGCACCATTCAGACTAGATGTTACAATTCATGTTCCTGCTTGATTCTTACTAGCCTGATGCAATAGAGTCACTGTTAGTTTCCTTGATAAGGATCGTGTGACTCTTTACTTATTCTTCATTTATTTCTTGTTTGCACTGTTTACAGCCATTTCTCAGTCTCCTGAAAATACTGAAAGAGAACCATGCAAGGAAAGGAGCTCACCTTCCTCCCTGAGAACACAGACCACAACTGAGGAAAACTGTCTCATTTCTCGAAGGCAACCAATTCCTGCTGCAGACAAAGGTGTGGAGAGCTCCCAGGAGAAAATAAGTCTGCCCTGCCCAGGTGACACTACTAAAAACAGCACAGCTGAAGAGTTATTTCAAAACAGTGATCTGCTGGGACAGATAGCTGAGCTCACACGGCAGAACTCTCTAATTAAAGCTCAGCTGAGCAAATTTGGAGGCTTCTCTGAAGACACAAGTGACTGCCAACATCGGCCAGCCCCAATACGAAATGCAAATTCTAGTCCAGACTGTTCACAAGGACAGGTGAGAATTTAACAGAAAAGGAAGGCTGGATTCTCCTTTCTGCTGATCTGCTTTCCCATAGCTTACTGATGCTTTAAGACTGTTTCTTCCCTGTTGTCAGTTGTTTTAAAGAAAGGAGTAGCAAAACGAATATTCTTTTCATTCATTTACTTGGAGACTTGTGATTTTTATCTTTCCCTGGGGAGCTCAACAGTACTTTCTTACACTTGGCCTACCTTGTATATGAGTGCTAAAAAGTGCGCAGCACATCTATGATTTTAGGATATGGTTACGCTGCAAAAAGAGGTGTGATTGCAACATGATCAGGTATACCTCTTGTAGATTGGGTAATATTAACAGTGAAAGTACTGCACCAACCCACAGGTTGGTGGTCTTGTCAAGCTTGTAAAATACGTATTTAGATCCACGCCATACATCCCTTCTGCTCTGGTGACGCAAAACCCCCTGAGATTAAAGTTAGTGCAGGTACATCTCTTGAAAAGAATTGATTATAGTGTACGTACTAGTTGGGTCTGTCTTGTCAGTCCTGCTGTGTGATGGAGATCCTAAAGTCTTTGGGAAAGAGAACTTGAAGGCTTTAGTTCACATAGAAAAACTTCAGTCTGCAACTGAGCAGCTATTCAGTGGCACCCCAGTGAATGGAGTTAACATCACAGAAATGCCTAATTCCTGCCCTCACTACTACCTTTGCTTTTGTTCCATCACAGTGGCTGAATTACTGAATTAAGGATCCTAAAGATTTTACATTTCCTCATGTAAATACAGGCTGACATCATTGTTGCTTTCCACGTTATATTATGTGGTATAATATTTAGCCATTTAGTCGTACAAGATGGTGCAAACTTAAGTGTTGTTTTTGTGGAAGCAGTTACTGAAGGGAGAGAGAAAGAGGTTAAAGGGGGTGAAAACCTGGTTTAAAGTGAGTTCCAGGATACTTCTGCTAGAAATGTGCTTTTGTTTCCCCACATCCTCCTGAAAGTGTATGTCTTTGATTAAATATTTTCTTAATTATGGTTAATTGCTGGATGGTTGAGAGTTTTCTCTCTTTTTTTTTTCTCTTAAATAATACAGACAATAGCTGGTTTTTTTCCTATTTGTAGGAAGACCAGTTTAAAATAATGTTGTGTTTATCAATTAAAGACCTTGATACAGGACAGTGAAAGGGACAAAATCAGATTTTTCACAGGAGGTGCTGTATAATTATGTTTAATTTCAGTTTGAAAATTAAATGCGTAGAAGTGCTTGAAATATATTGCATGCTCTCCTTGAAGGTGCAAATTGTAAGTTTTTAATGGGAAGTAATTATCCAATTATCCAAGTAGACTCATCTCATGGTATCGAAGAGCCTGGAGGAGAGAATAGCAGAGCTGAATCGTCAGAGTACAGAAGCACGTGATAAACTGTTGTGGCTAATAGACCAGCAGAAATTAGCTGTTGACGATATGGTCCCTCCAGTGATCTCTCCTGTTCTGTCCCCACCCCTAAATGCTACTGGTAAGCACCCAGCTTCAGGAGAAGCAAAACTTAGTAAGAAAATATTTTCCCCCTTTTGAGAGTTCTCTGTCCTTCCCTGACTGGATCAGCGGTTGTGGTCAGCAGTACACTTGCTGTTAATGACTGTGTGGTATGAACACTCTTCACTTCAGAGAGCTAAAAATATGTTAGATAAACTCCTGAAGTTCGTTTCTTAGTAACTAGTCTCCTGCAAGTATCATGCTCCATGGTAAATCTGTTCTTTGCTGTGGTGGTGTCTGCAGACCAGTTTTGCTACATAGTCACTGATGGACAGAACTACGCTTTTAATCAGTGCTCTCTGCTGGAGAATCACAGCAGAGTGGTTATCCAATTCTCTACCACATTTTAGTTTTTGGGTACTCTTGCCAGCAGACTACCTTGCAGAGTTACTGCCAGTACTAAGAGAAAGAACCAGCTGGAGCTTCCAGTCATCTGGAGAGGTAAATTAGTGAAGGGTATATTGTTGCTGATTCAGGATTCGTAGATTAGCTGGCAGATGATGGCTGCCTTATCTTTTCATGGAGCCACTGTAATTACAGGCAGAACCGCACGTAATTACATACACATAGATGCTCTGTCTAGAACACCCACCCTTCTCCCCCCTCCTAAACCACAGAGGATGTATAAAGGGAAGGACTTGAGGGGGATGAGGAAGAAGGGGGCAGAGAGACCATGTGCGTGTGCATGTGCATGCAGGTGCATATGCAGTGACTCATGCAGTGGGATCATAACACTTTTATGGCTATTGTAACACAAATTCAGCACAATAAGTAAAAATCTTAAGGGAACGAAGTAGAAAAATGAGAAGTTTTTGAGCCTCTGATTGCCAAATACCAGAAATTTAATTCTTGTGAATTAAATTCTTGTGAATTAGAAGAAGGTTTATCCATGGAAGAATCATTCTGTATCTATGCATATTGTCCATAGTTGCTCTGAGTATCTTTCAAAGTCTGTAATTTTTGGAGAGTGGGTGGAGTGCTGTTTAGCCTGATGTTTTATGTCTGCTCTGGATGTTCTGTGCAATTGTGAATTATGTGATGCCCCTCAAAAAATGGGAAAATGAAATTAATGTTGTGCAATGTTATTGCCCAGAACGTGTAAGGAGGACAATTGAAGTGTCTGTTCCTGTGGCAGTTGCCAATGACAACTCCAAAGAAGATAGTGTTTCCCCTGCCAGTACAACCAGTATAAGAAGGTAAAAGTTAACTCTTTACTGTTTCCTTTTTGTAGTGTCTTAATTACCCATGCAGCAGAACTTGAACACAGTGGAAAAATTGCTGTGTTTTTCTTTGGCTTCGCAGACTTCCCCTGACTTCATTACACTCAACTCTGTGGAAATGGGACAAAGGTCCAATAGCTTTTTCACAGTTTCCGTTGTTTGTATTTAAAATACTTGCAGTGTGATATGGGACGGTTGACATGGGCTGTTGAAGACTATTGATGAGGGGTCCTAATTCAGGATCTGAGATGTAATTCTAGTAGGCACTTCTATTTCTCACTTTTTCAATCTCATATTGAATGTCTATAGGTCCGCAGGAGACTCTAGCAAATCTTGTTCACCCCCAAGTGCCACGTCAGAAAGTGTGAAATTAACTCCTGTCAGCCAAAGGCCAATGGTAAGATTGAAAAATCTTCATCCAGAAAGTTAGATGTAAGTGGTGTTGTATAAGGAAAAAACAAGAAGGAAGACAGATAAAGAAGGGGAGAGAGCTCTGTCGTACCTTAACTCTAGCAAGGCTAATAGTTATCAATTCATGGCAGTTTGGATTCAGGACAATTGGTAAGGGCAAGTGACATTTGTGATTTGCTGCTGCAGAGCTGTTACTTGTGAGTGAATAATCCTGTAACTGTATTTTCTGCTGTGGCATCTTCATGCATTAGGACCGGGAACTTCTGGCAGTCTTTCACTGGTGGCTGCAGAGAGTTTCAAGTAATTGTTATGATGTACGGGTAGGGCAACATATAAGAGGCAGGCAAGCTCTTACCTAGCCGTTACCCAAGTCAGTTGCCGAAGGATAAATAAATCTAAATGCAAAGAAAATGCATTTAGAAAATGTAAAGAAAATGCAATCCAGTTTTCCGGTTCCTGGTGTGCAAAGAGAAGAATAGACTACAGCGAGATGCTTTCATGGGGAACTCCAGGCAGTAGTACAGTCTGGTAAACCAGTCATAGATCTGCTAATATGCTTGAAAGCAACCATGAGGAGGTATTAACACTGTCATTCCTGATGTCCAAAATAACCTAAATTAGGAGTGATAAAGGGGAACAAAGTTAGGTCCAAGGCTCTTTGTCTTGACAATGAAGTACACATCCCCAGAGAGGATTTTTGGAATACTTAAGGTAGATGTGCTTAAACTAGGTGTCTGAAGTAGGTGGTATGACTCCCTCTGTGATGCTGATGGCAGATAATTGCTCTGTATGAGTGAACTGATATGTAGCAGTCCTACACAAGCCAGCGCTAACCAGGAAGTCTGGGGGAGATTTATGTTATATGAATTTCAATTGGTTTCTTCTTTTGCAGGTGGAAAAGCAAAAAGAAGAAGGCTGGTTTGCATTGTCAATGCACATTATGTAAAGGAAGCTGCACTCAGGTACTATATTTTTTCATTTTTTTTTATGGACCACAATTAGATCATGATAGTCCCCCTCTCCAGATGTACTGTTTAACTCTGAAGAGCTTTCTTGTCAGCACCGTCAATGTGAAAATGTCCAAATGCTTTTTGTATCTGTGCCAGAGCACTAGAGGAAGTCCTGGGAATGAGTTTCTGAACTGGACATGCTGCTGTGACGTTACATCTTTCCACCAAATAAATCTTTGTAAAGTCAGGCTGCTGTAATACAAATGAGCATCTGATATCTGTGTTAGATATGCTGAAGACAGGAGGTTTTAGAAATTGCAGTATGAAGTGTCTATTTGAAGTTGAAATCAGAACCTCTATTTGCTGTGTAATAAAGTATGCTCTCTGATACAGTAGAAACTCTGGTATAAGTACAATTGTATTAAGCTGTTTTGTCGTGTGTGTATATAATACACTAATGACCATGGTTTTATATTGGGTTTATATTTGACTTTTTAAAGTAGCCATCGTTTTATTAATAATGACCAACAATAAAATCTACGACTGTGAGGAAATGCTTATGTATCTGTTCCTTCATTGTTGTAAACCTGGGCAAAAACCTTTATAGTGGAGATAAAAAATATGAAAAAAATCTGCAAGTTTCAAAACCAGATTTTGAGTAAAGTTGTCTTAATGTTTTTCTTTTTGTAACTGTTAAATTTGTCCCTAAAGATATTGGTGGGGTGGGACATTAAAAGGGGCCAGATCATATCCTTTCGATCTGTTTAGTTTTAGGAGAATGAAGAAAAGATACTTTTTTTCTTGTTCTTTTCTTTTTTTTCTTTTTTAAAGGGGTGTTTTCTGTTAAACAGATTTAGAAAATAGGGGATTCAGAAGAGGACCTGTTCAAATATTCATTGACAGCTATGCAATTTATTTTTCTAGTGTTAACTCCAGAGAGTGAAGCAGGCTTATAGTCCTGTATGTGTGAGCTAACAGTTCAAATTGCTTGGAAGAAGTCCCCCGACTCACTCAGAGGCAGGGATGCCGTGAAGCAGGCTTATAGTCCTGTATGTGTGAGCTAACAGTTCAAATTGCTTGGAAGAAGTCCCCCGACTCACTCAGAGGCAGGAATGCCAGGGTTGGTGGGAGGGACTACCCAGCCATTGTGCCCACACATTAGTACCATTGCTGCTCACTGCCTCCAAGCTAATGGTTGCTACAAAGTCTCTGGAACATAACACCTGGGATTTCCTACTGGAATTAGTCTTCTGAGTCATCATCTGTTTCCTTAACTTGGAAGCTGCTCTATCAAATCACCACTTGTTTGTAAATTGAGTTATCTATCTGCATTCCAGTCTAAGATCCCGTGGTCAGATGAGAAATACTGTTGGTTTTCCTTCAATTGTTCATGAAATCCAAGCTTTCTTGAGATCAGTAGAACTCAGGTTCAGGAGGACTGTAGGTCCTGCTTCCGTGTGAGGGACCCATTGCCCCATAAAACAGTCTGTGGTGCAGAACACCCGGCTTGTGGCTGTCTGAAGCAGCAGGGCCATTCAGAGCTCCAGCCTGGCTCCCAAAAGCTGCATAGCCACGTGAGTGGAGCAGTGCGTTCATACTAGTCACTTTTCTCTCAGCGGAGCTAACTAGCTCAGCTGCCACCTTGCTCTGAGCTGCCTAGTCTGGTGCCAGAGCTCGCTTTCAGCACGAGCTAAGTGCTCTGTGCTCACCTCAGAAGGCAGGAATGTGTTACTGGGTTTCTCTTGTCACCCTTCACAGCCTTTGACTGGGGGTAGGCAGCCTTCAGCTCAGGCTGGGGTCACACGGTGTTTCATGGATGAAAACAAGCTGCAGCGAAGCTGAGTGGAAGTGTGTTTGGTGGAACTCCATAGGCTAATGTAAAGCTGAAGGCACTTGCTCCTGCTTGAGGTTTGGTTTGTTGTTTTTTTTTTCCTGTTCTAGACCAAGCGACAAACTGCAGCTGTCACCAGCAGTAACATTTGATTTTTTCATATCAGACGCAGAAAGCTTTAGGGCTTCATTTGACCCGTGTCTTTCAATTGTGTTGAATCACAGAAAGGCTGGTATATTCTAGTCCCAGTGCTTTATTGGTGCAGTGTATTTTATTGCCAATGACTCTTTGATTTTTCAAGATAAATATTTTAGTGCCTTTCTTTCATTTTTCTCCCCAGGCTTTTCATTTTCTTCCTTTTTGACTTAAGTATCAGTAGAAGGACATTTGGCCACAGACACAATAGTAAAGAGCAGGTAAAGAGAAGAGCTGCAGCCTTTGCACCTCTTTTATCAGGTGTACCACACAGGAATTTCTCTCCCTTGAAAAAGCATTGAAAGTTTCCTATTCATATTTTTATTACAAAATTCTAAACAAAAAACTTAATTGCAAATAGTTGTTTTATTTTACTGTTGGAAATGGGCAAGCTAGGGATTTTTCTTGGGTTTTTGATTGTTTCTTCCTTCATAGTCATTAATTCTTCTGCAGTTACATGAAGGAGACTGTCCAATGTGTTGCCTTGTTTGGGTTTTATTTTTGTTTTGAAATATTAAATAGTTCATAAATAGCAAGGGTCAGGTGCAGAGAGATGAAGTCCAGAAACAGATCTTGCTTTCTGGTTTTAAGCTTACATGTGCTTGTTCCAGTTTCTACAGGCAAACTGGACATTCGGTAGGTCTGACACTTTCATTTTGGTTTACGTTAGGCTTTAGGAGGACATACAAAGTCCATAAAATCTTTCTAAACAGAAAAATCTCAGATGAGAGTGTTTCCCTCTGAAACCTGTAGCTGTTCCGAATGTCCAGCTCCGTTAAGAAGGAGGGCCATCTGGCACTGTTGATTCGTGTTGTCGAGGTGGGTGTTAAGATGACCACCCTGAATGAGAGTGGTGTAGCCCTGCCGGTCTGAGGTGACAGGGACTGGTGCTGAGATGCCTTAGGCTTTTAACTGTGGAAACAAGTAGGTCTGTTTTATAGCCTAAAACACCTCTCTGGTGACAACACAGAGGGGAAGGCTGCTATGACAAAATGAGGTCACATTTAAGGACACTTTTAGAGCCATGCTTATACCAAAAGCAAGAGGAAGGTGCAGAGCTCTGTAGGTTCAGAATATTGGAATATTTTACTCCTGAGAGACGCTTAATCAGCGTGCCAAAAAATCTGCTGATTTATCTATCTTAACTTTTTTCAGTATTTTATCTAAGGCTGAAG
Organism: Buceros rhinoceros silvestris; assembly: GCF_000710305.1. Lineage (NCBI taxonomy): Eukaryota > Metazoa > Chordata > Aves > Bucerotiformes > Bucerotidae > Buceros > Buceros rhinoceros. The sequence goes on along the minus strand of NW_010391470.1, from coordinate 7,419 downwards.
TTTTTGTATAATGCATTGAATTTAAATACCTGCGTACCTGAGTGCCTTGCTTTTGCCAAAGTTTGGGTTGGTTTTATCTTCAACGTACTTACTGAAGAATGCAAAATGTAAGGAGTTTTACGTAATAAGGGAAACTTGAGGCACACAGTTTTAGACATGCTCCTCCTGAGAGCTGGAATACTGAGCCACAGTTGGAATCTGTTGTGCCACAGCTGATCTGAATATGTTGCTTTGCAGCATCCGTAGTATAAGACGCAGCTACTCCATTGCAATACCTACAGGTGATTACACTGAGAGCCAACATGCTGTTTTTTATGAACATGGGGTTTCCTTTACAAAAGATAAACGTGCAAGCACAAGTCTGGCTGCCCCTTCTGCAGGGCTTTCTGAGTCTGCAAAACCCTAAATGTGGAATTGAGATAAACAGAACAAATCTGCATACAGAGAGGAAAAAACCACAAACCAAAAACGGCTTCTTATAGAAAAACAAGGATGCGCAGGTTGGCCAGGCAGCATGCGGCTGCTGCAGTCCCAGCTGTGCAGTCGTGTACCAGAACAGTCTCTCTGGGAAGAGGCATGGGAATAGTTTTTCACGTGTTAAAAGATGTCCCTTTGCGTGATGCATGTTTAGTTTTTTACATAGTGTTTGTTATCTAGAGAAGCTGAGGTCCCCACAAAAGCATTCTTAACTAGTTTTTTAGCTGGGGAAAAAAGGCTGAGGCACAGAGCAAGCTGTGGAAAATTCCATGTTTCCTAGTTCCAGCACAGCACTGCCTCACTCGTGAGCTGGTCTCAGAGGTACAGTGCCCCAGGACTGTGAAAGATGTGCGCTGAGTGGATTCAAGACTGAAGAACCCTGGGTCACCTCTGCTCTTCAGAAGCACAAGTTTGGGGCAAAGAAATCCTCACTATATTTATGCTTCTGCGGTTTAGATGAGCACACCCCATCCTGACAGCTGCCTTGTACGTGGTCCTGTCCCATGGCAGGATTCATGAGCCTCCTGTTCTTTCGTCGTCTCTTCTGTGGCCCTTGAATGGAGGGATACTAAATGGGAGAGGGGGCTTTGCATAAGGTGTAAGAGGAACCCAGAAGTCTCTGCAGAGAATCTCTTTTCTCCTGCTAATAATGGACAAATAGAAGATCAATATATACGTGTTCCTTGTATTACAGTTCTTAGACATCTAAATAAGTGCATTGCCCCCGGAGTGTTTCTTCTCAGCACAAAAAACACGGGTGATTCTCACCCTTCACTTCAAACCCACCAGCTCTCCAGACAAGAAGTCATGGGGCTGGCAGGAAAACACAGTGCTCAGAACCAGTGCCTGGCTCCAGGTTACAGCCAAGTTGCTTCCAAGCTAACTTCACAGTAGCCTGCATTCACTGACCTCCAGCCCTGGATAGGGTCCAGCTGAATGGAAGAGCTGCCAGGGTCAGGGCCTCTCCCCTGCCCCAGGCTGGGGTGTACGGTTACTTCACTATTAATAACAATTAGTCACAGTCTCTGTTCTAGCCCCACCCCACCCCAGTCTTCTTGAGAACTGCAGGGTGCGACTGAGATGACACTGAAGAGGAAAAGGGCGAGCGCCTCTTTTCAGCCTGGTGAGCTTGCCAGAAACTGATAAAAAGTGGAAAGACCCTTGTCTCTGCGAGTGCCTCTCTGTGCCTCCTCCGTATTCTTCCACACAGCACCTGGGTGAGTTTCTGAGGTGGGACTAGGGAGTGATGAGGTGCTTAGGAAGAACTATATTTGAGTAGGGAGGGGATCCAAGGCAGCCTAAACTCTTGCTGGGACACCGGAATAAAAACCTGAGTACTCAACTTCCTTCTGTCTCTTTTTTCCCCGCTTCAATCCAGGAGCTCTCAATAGCAGCAAAGAGGTGAAAATAGCATTTATGTTGCCCCTGCCCTGTGCAGTTCTACTTTCTGCCCAACAAACTGAACAGGAGCCATTGCTATGTATTAGGCACGGGAAGAGCTGGGTGCATGAAGGAAGAGGAGCCTGGGGCAAGTCAAATAAGCAAATGAGAAACAGCAGAGCTACGCTGAATTCAGAGGCATACTCACCAGCTGAAGCTTTTCTGCCTGGGAACAAATGTGATAAGCAGGCTGGCCGGCAGCTGCTGCTGGCCTGTACCTGTCCAAAACAAAATGCTGACTCTCATTGGATTGGCATCTTCTCCTGCAGGAAGCTAGTCCTCCTGCAAACCCGCTTCCTTCAGACAGTCAGATTTAATATTTTATATATATATATATACACACACACATATATATGTATACGTGTGCATAAAATTTTGCTTTGTCGGGTCTCATACTGACCACAAACCTCACCTAAGTGAGTTCCCTGCTCCCCCTGCCCTGCAATAAGGCCGGGTTTTTGTTTCTAGTGCTGCAGGGCAGGTCCTGTTCTGACACCCTTCCCCCTGTGCCCATGCGGAGGCTGTGCTTAGCCTGTGGGGCCGTGCTGCAGGTAGGGATGCTGTACTGGTGCTGGGATGCTGTCTCAGAGTGACCTCACCAGCAAGCACATATTACATGCTCGCCCCACAGACACGCTTTGCCGCAGGATCTGTTGTCCCCACAGACAGCCCTCAACTGTACGATCTGTAGCTGCTCTGTGAGCAGCAGAACTAATTCAGCCCTGTTTTTCTCTAGATTGCTCTCCCATTTTTCTAGCTACCCCTCACCACCATGACAGCTGCATCCCCACATCATATCCTGCTGTAATGTCCTCGTGTCCTTCATGGTCCCAACAGCGAAGGGATAGAAGAATGGCTCCCTTGTCTTCTCGGTGTGTGCATCGAGTGTCTTACTTATCCATCTTCTTTTGCATGGAGGAACATACTAACTTCCAGCTCACTCTCCCTGTCTCAAATACGGCTTCAGAGGAGGTAAAAAGGTTACTGGCCTGGAAGATCACACAAAACTTGTTTCCTTCGAAAACCTAGGTTGAAAAAAGGTCCAGTTTCATCTTCCCTTCAAAACATGTAGGCAGAATTCAGGAGAGATTAAGAAGTATATATATATAGCAGCAGAAAGCTGAAAGTGGCAGCAGGTGGCTGGAAAGCTGCGGGGAGGGGGGGAAAGCAAGAATGTCTGGTCAGAAGCCACAGCACGGGCAAGTCTGCACAACGCCAGCATTACTGGGTGGTTTAGCTGCAGCTAATTTTGTCTTCAAAGAGCTGTTGCCAACTGAAAGGGATTTTGCTTGACCATCTCGAACTCTGTGTTTCCTGCTGCAAATCTGGAGGATGAGAGGTCCACCCATCTCTTGCTGCTTTCTTCCTGTGTATCATATGTTACCAGATCTCTGTACCCTATCAACTTCCAGTTTGCCGTGTCAGGCTCAAGCCAAGCACCTGTGTGTGGTGTTTGTGCCCCTTCCATTAGTCGGTGAGCAACAGGGGTTTAGTCTGCCGGGTGTGCTGTTTTGCTGCCTTCTTCCTTCACCTCTCCCGGGTCACACTGCAATGGCCTAAGTCCTTCTCCTGAAGTGTGGGTTTGATGCATGACAGCAGCTTATGGAAATGTACTTTGGAGTCTGGCATGAAATTGAAGAGACTTGGGTTTATGTTAAATGAGTTCTCTTGAGTTTCAGTTAGGTTTAGTTCCTTAAACTCAACACCAGCCTGGAATGGAAAAGGGTACTAGCAAATTGAAAAGAGTGGGTGCATGAACAGAGGTACCTGGTAGTGAAGGTGTTTCTCCAAAGAGTGAGTACCCCCAGAAATGCCTTGCAGAAAGTCTATGAGCGACCCCAGGGCAGAAGTCCTCCCTCTCCGTCCCAAGCAGTATCCCCAAGCAGGGGATCAGTGTTGTCCTTCTGCAGCAGCTGCCACGTTCCCGCATGCCATCAGGTTGCAGACATTGTGTTGGTGAGCTTTGGCCGAGGGCAATATGTTCTTGTGCCCTCTGGGCCCACCACAGGCAAAGGTCAATCGGCACCTCCTTTTCTGAAGGCAGACTCGCTCACTGCAGCTTTATCCTTGCCGTGTTGGAGAGCAGTCCTACTCCTTCATCCCTGACGGGAGTGACCTTTGCCACTTATAGAAAAGAGAAGAAGCAACAGCTGTGTGGCCTCACGATTTACATGGCACTGTCCAGTAGGTAGGCTGCTGCAGGAGTGAGAGGAGGTACAAACTCTATCCAGAAGTTTGGCCTGGGAGGGGGACACATGAACCCAGCAGAAGGCATTTTCTTTATAACTAGGCGCACACAAAAGCCGTGTCTGAGACATTGTACTTACAAACCGGGAGCCAGGGTAGGGTCTCACTTGCAGAGAGCAAGTTAATGACATCCTCACTATACTTTATACCCGGCCATGAGCCCGTTACCAGATCTGAACTTGCTTCACACCTTGTGCTGAGGAGCAGGCTCGGATGAGCACCGGCATAAGGAGAAAGAGGCGGCTTCACCCACAGCCGCGGCTATGCCTGATCTGTCTGAGCCTGTGACCCTCCTGCCCTCCCCATCCTCACAACTGCACCGTGCAGCTGACGAAGGCAGGTGGGCTGGGCACGGCACCCTTCTCTGATGGACTCTAGCATCACGGGCAGCCCAGGCTCCCCAGGGTGGGAAATGCCCAAGCTCTGGCTGGCCTCAAGTGGGGTAAGGGTAGGTGGTCATGCTCTGAGAACACTGGGGCATCAGGCTGGATGCAGAAAGTGAGGGCTGGGGAAGACACCAGCTCCTGTGCCTCAGTAAATAGACTGATAGATAGCAAGATGCTTGGACCAGAAGCTGAAAGAAGCGTATGGAAACGGTCCTCCCACCAGTCAGATGCCACATGATTTTAAATGCATGTTTAGCTGAATGAGGAAAAGATTCTGCCTAGGTTGGGAGATAGTTGGTTGGATTGTCCAGGTGAGGTTGAAATACATGGGAAGAGCTGTCAGCTGCACAGCCAGGGAACAGACAACACAGGGCAGTTTGCACGGAAACAGGTAATGGTGCGTCAAGAACTCCTAGAAGACCAGCCTGGTGGCTCTGCCTGGTGGCTTCTCTTCTGTTCAGAGAAGTCCCTGAAACACAGTAGTTCCCAGGGCTGACAAATCCACGGTAGAATTGGACTTGCTGGTCGACTGGGAAGCAGCCGACTGTCTGTTCTCTCCTCTTTTCTTTGCAGACTCCC
>NW_010391470.1:1544-2259 GCF_000710305.1 Buceros rhinoceros silvestris | reverse complement strand
AGTTGTTTTACCCCTCCCTTTGCCTGCCGTTAACCCAGGCCATGGCACCTTGTCAGGTTCTCTGTTTTCTGTCAGCAAGATCTCTAATAATTTCTTTCTCTCTAATAATACATATCTAATGATAATATAATATAATTAATAATAAATAATTAATACTATAATAATATATCTCTAACAATATATTCCAGAGCTGCTTTTTTCTGTCATCGGTCATCTTAGACATTTCTGCAAGCCTAGGAATTGCAGGCCTGCTCCTTGCTGTCCAGCTCACCGACGACTTCAGCTTTGTCACCTTTCCAGTTCCTTTCTTACAGCGGGATATCCAGAAACAGCTCCATAAAATCGACAGTGTTGGTAGGGACGGGGAAGCACGAGGCAACTCATTCCAAATATAATGAATGGTTTATGGCCACGCTACTCACCAGGAGTCTAGGAAGGAAATTATGCTTTAAGGATTTTTTTAGGTATGTGGTGTAAAAAGTCATACCAATATTTCTTCAGAAAAGTATAAACAGGAAAACAGCATAAAGCTCTTCCCAGCATGGGCTGATTAGCGAATACAATAGAAATATTAATCAAGAGTCTCTGAAGGGAAGGTAGGTGGAAACCACCAAATCTTCCACGTCTCTGTATGTTGATCCAGTGCGTACTGGAAGGAAATGAGAAGCAGATAAACGTGAAAAAGAGTAAGGAGTTGGCAGGGAAAGTGGTAGGG
>NW_010391470.1:0-1427 GCF_000710305.1 Buceros rhinoceros silvestris | reverse complement strand
AGGGAAAGAACAGATCACCCAGAGCAAGTACTCTGAGAGGCTCTGATAGACATCTTTAACAATAGGAGCAGGAAAACTAGTCTGAAGAGGGCTTCATTTCGAGTAAATTTTGTGTCAAATGAGGATTATTAGTCATCCATCAACTATTGTGAAATGCACCAAAAGGAAAATATTATTGCTTAGTGTGATTTTAATGACATATTTTCACTGTTCCATTTTTGTAACTATGCTCCTTTATTGCGCCTCAGTGTTTATCAGTTGACACGTTCTCTTTTTCATCCTAACAGTTCATTCAGTTGTGAAACAGACTCTGAGTAGCTGAGTCAGGAGAGGTCCTCCCAAATCCAGTTCTTGCAGTGCTCTGCAGCCCCGTGTGCAGACGTTCAAAGGGCACCAGCATACGCGTCCAGTGAGGCGCCTTCCACAATTTAGGACTTGGTGGCACGGGAGCTTCCTCCGCTGACTGGCAACAGCCAAGGAAGCAGTATTATGGGGAGAGTGAATGAAACCAAAGCATGAGTTTGCACTAGCGCGTTTCGGTTTTGGAAAGCCACTGGGTTAGCTTTTTTTTTTTTTTTTGGTGGCATTTCTGCTTCTCTTTCTCGGAGTCTCATGGGGGTCTCGTGATCACTCTCTCCAGCTCATTTCACTGCGACTTCCTCTGCTCATCTGGAGGTTGCTACTGCTGTGTACTAACAGCTCATGGATACATTACTCAGCAGTGGTCTGTCCTGTCCAACCTGGTCAGCCTCAGGGCAGATGATCAGATCAGATCAGCTGAGCTGAGGTGGAACCTCAGATTTCCTCTGTAATTGCCAGCCACGAGGTATTTCACCATCTCTTTAGCAACAGAAAATGCTGCCGTTTTCCATGTAGCTCACCTTTTCCGCACAAGGGAGATGTTCTGGTTCTCCTCCTGTTTTCTTCCCACAGCATGCTTACAGTGTCATTTGGAATTTCTTCCACCAGCATGATTGGAAGCACCAGTTTTTCCTCTGCCACGACGTGAATACCGTTATCAAGTCAATTGTCTCACAGTTACTGGAGTTTCTATCCTCTCTAACCTCTGCAGCAACAATTTCACTCGCTAATAATTAATCCGAAGGAGGCTGCCAGATCATTGTTCTTTTTTGATCAGCTTCAAGGTGTAAACACTTGATCATGATCTAAAACCTCGATCTCACATCACAACATAACAGACACAGAAATGTTTGAGTCTGTCACACAAAGAAGATGTCTTGGTCAAGCTGTTATGCATCATGGGGATGTCAACATCCATTACTCATTAAGTATTTACAGATCATAGGTTTGGATAACTTGCACTCAGCAGCCCTAAAAAAACCTGACTGGAGATCTCTCTTGCTTGTTTATTTTTACTACATCTTAGGGAACTTAAAATCCAGAGGTCTCTAACAGTGTTCATGTCA